>NC_054708.1:42891035-43076035 GCF_016097555.1 Gigantopelta aegis | reverse complement strand
TGTGGGAAGCGCAAATAAAAGACCCCTTGCTGCCTGTCGTAAAAGAGTAGCCTATGTGGCGACAGCGGGTTTCCTCTTAAAAACAGTGTCACAATGACGTCCAATAGCCGATGATAAGATAATAAAGCAATGTGCTCTAGTGGCGTCGTTAAATAAAACAAACTTTACTTTTTTACTCGGCGGTGTCATGGTTAAGATATCGGGCATAAGGCTGGTAGGTACAGGGTTCGCAGCTCGGTACCGGCTCTCACCCAGAGCGAGTTTTAACGACTCAGTGGGTGTAAGACCACTACATCCTGTTCTCTTTCGCTAACCACTAACAACTAACACACAGATAGCTGAGATGTGTGTCCAGGACAGCGTGCTTGAACCTTAACTGGATACAAGCAGGAAAATATGTTGAAATGAAAATGAGTGACAATTTATCAGTGTTTTCCACACATAAATACATTAAAATGCATTTACATTAGTTAATGCTGTACATGAAGTGCACGTCTCATTAACAGAATGTTTATATCGCACAATATAGACCGACACATAACCAACCTCGGTGACGTTGTGATTAAACCTTCATACTTAAACAATGGAAAGTACTGGGAACGCATCTCGGTGCCAGCTCCCATCCAAAGTGAGTTTTATCGACTTGCTGGGGAGGTGTATGGTGGTCAGTACACTGGATTATTTCAGTTACCCCCAACACCTATTCATTTTAGAACTAACTTTCCCAGATAGTTCAGGAGTGTGTTCAAGTCACCCTACTTGAACTTTAACCGGATGCAAGCAATACAAATGAATTAAAATTGAACACAAATTGCACATACTGAGCAAATTCGTACGAGATTTAGATATGTCTTTTAACCTGATAGTTTTACTTGTTTTGAACACGTGCATTGTCTTTAACACGTATATTGACATTAAACACGTATATTGCTATTGAACACATGTAGTAGTCACGAACACGTGTATTGTTAATGTACACATGTAGTAATCTCGCACATGTGTCTTGTCATTGAACACCTGTCTTGTTACTGAACACGTGTATTGTTAGTGAACACATGGGTTCCTATTTAATCACGTGTCTTGCTATTAAAGACATGTATTAGTCATACACACGTGTATTGTTACCGAACACATGTATTGTTACCGAACACGCGTCGCTAATGAACACGTCTAGTGATCTTCAACACGTTTTGCAGTTTGAATACGTGTATTAGTCGTGAACACGTAAATTGGTCCTGAACATCTCGTTCCAACTAGTGCACCACAACTGGCTAAAGGCCGTGGTATGTGCTTTCCTGTCTGTTGTAAAGTATATATAAAAAATACCTTGCTGCATTAGGAAAAACAATATAGCGGGATTCCTCTGATGACTACGAGTCATAATTATCAAATGTTTGACATCTTATAACCGATGAGTGATTAATCAATGTGCTCTAGTGGTGTCGTTAAACAAAGCAATTTTTTAACCAAAAACATTTGGTCTTGAACACGTGACTTGCTATGGAACACGTGTATTGGCCTTGACGACGCGCATTTGATTTGAATAAACATATTGGCTTGGAATGTGTGTATTGATCTCGAAGATGTGTATAAGTATGTTTATATATAGGGGTATGTGTTGAGCACAGATATTTGTTTTGAACACCATTCTTATTGCTGAACACGTCCATGTGTGTTGCACAGGTGTAATCGTCTAACACTCATCTATTTGTCCTGTGTACGTACTTGTCTGGCTTCCGGCAAATGGAATCTCATCTTACAGACATGAAATATTAGTGATAAAATTTTCAAAGTGAAAACCTTAAGGACTCGGCGAGACGGAAAATATCGAATACCTACTTAGTTGTTTCAGAACCGACAACGTGTGTGTCTCGAGGTAATACGCAGCCAACTTCCATAGTCACTAAATGACTCGTGTGTGTAACTTATTAAAGAAAATGATTATCAATGGCAAACAAAAAATCTCGCCAGCAAATGCCACTTCGTTATTGTCAATAATGCACGTAAAAGCTCACACAGTCAGGAGTTAATAGTCAATCTTTGGAATTGTCTTTTATTTCTCACATCATTTGCTTTAAGAGCTAAGTCCTTAGTTAATGCATCTTTGAAGCCAATTTAACGCTTCGCTTTTTTTTTGCTTTTTCTTTTTTGCAAATACCACTTACTGATTATGACGTTTGTTTTTCGTGTTTAATTTACTATCTATTATTTTTAAGAGCCAGTTAGATTTCGCTCAACGTCAGAAATTACAGCTAAGGTGTTCTATTTGCATTGTCAACATCAATGTTCTTCCGTAATAAGAATAATTTACTGACGTAGACGATTGACCTTTGGATACATAAAATACAGTGTTGTACTAGATATGTGCATTAAACATACAAGTGCATGTAATACGTGTTTGGGTTATAGTAACTCCCAGTAGCAAGGAGGGAAGGAGATGTTTTATTTAACGATGCACTCAAAATATTATATTTACGCTTATATGGCGTCGGACATAATGGTTGTGGGCCACACAGATATTGAAAGTGGAAACCCGCTGTCGCCACTTCATGGGCTAATCTGTCCAATTAGCAGCACAGACAGGATAGTACATACTACGGTCTTTTGTACACCAGTTGTGGAGCACTGGCTGGAACGAGAAATAACCCAATTGGCCCACCGGCGGGAATCGATCCTAGATCGATTGCGCATCAGGCGAGCTCTCAGTAGATGAAAATAACTGGTCGGCTTTCTTTAATTTGACAACATATTTGTCTGTGTGAGTCTTGTGTACGAATAGTAAATTAAACACAGTCCATGAGGTTTTTGACTTTGCTGGGAAATGTCTTAAGTGTTAGAGTAAAGTATGACGGAGATGTTTTCGTAGCAGAGATGTCATTTATAAGTTATAATATAGTATAACGGGAAGAAAGGCAACTTCACGGTGTGCCCTCAGAATTAAAAAAAAAATGTTTACGAGTCGATTCTGATTGGTTTCAGTAAGTTTTGTTTTTGTTAGTTTTACGTCAAAAGCAAAAAAAACAACAAAAAAACGTTTTTGTTTTGTTTTTATCTCTGAATGTTTGTTTTTTGGGGGTTTTGTTCTTATCATCATTAGATTAAATTGCGTTGTACGAACTGTTGAAGTGCTTTTTTTATTAACATTTCAAATAATTTTAAAGAAAAACAAAACAAAAATACCTATTAATATAAAACCAGGAAGTCGGTCAAGACGGAATATTCTTGGGTTTAGAAAAAAGTCCTTTCCTTTTAATTCTTTGATGAACCTAGCATGTAATGGATTAATGCAATCATTTCAAAACGGGAAGGAACTGCATCAGCTGTGGTAATGTTTTAAGACCTTTCCGCTTTGCTTATCTTCATCATGATCAAACACTGCGGACACTATTCAACGTCCGGTTTGTCTGTTTTCTTTTTTATTCACTTTTTGTTTACCTAGGGTCTATTGGGCTATTGACTCAGTAACTTCCTAATTATACTCGTTTTTATAATTTGATTAGGACAAGCGAAGCAACCGAAACTACACTACGTATATTGTCAATCTGAACAATAACAGTCGGTTAATTAAATTTAAATCGATCCGCGGTTTGTCCCTGGCTTTTCAAAGAGTCGACCTGTGAAGCTATGGTTAACTCGTTCCTTTAGCAACAACGGCCAATCTGGAAATCTTGTTATCGCATAGTGGCCGAAATCAAAGAGTCCTGCGGCTATTATAGTTTAATCAAATCTTCAGATATGATTACGCCGTAAACTTTTATTCCGTTTTCTCATCAGCTTCACAATGGTCGTTTTTGCCAAACCTCTACACAACCCGGTTTATCTTGAGTAATATATCAGAGAAAAGCCATCTTTCGCTCCGCTTTTGTCGCATTCTCTTGTTTTCACTTGGCCGCAGTGGGCAAGAATTCAATTTTCGTCGTAAATGGGCTTGCTTTAATTTTGTAGTCATTTATCAGCGTGCTGGTTACATCCAGCGAGACCGCATGTACACAAACCTAGATGTAAGTCTTGGAGAGGCGGTTATTGTTGCGTTTTGAAAAGGAATGAGACAGACGATCGATAAACGGAAAGCGCAGGGGGCGCTGTGCATCGTTAGCATTGCGCACTGTCCAGAGAGACCGCGCACAGATCGAACAGAACAAGAACGACTCGATACCAACAGGTGGATTTCTTTATGCACAGATTTCTTGTCGGAACGACGTGTCTTAAAAAGGTAGGCGAACCTGCTTCTTGCTCGTGCTTTCTCTGTATCGTCTGTGGCCATATGATTGTCCTTGTCTTTACGTTTTCACTGATGTATTTTATATTTTCTTCTTCTTTTTACTGTTCCGTCTTTGGCGTATGGCAAATTCCATTGATTCTGATTAGTGCAAGCGGCGGCTTCACCTCTCGATGAAGTGCGATGTAAGATAGATAATTTTCAGCTGATATTCTGCCAGAAGTTGATCTGTGTTACTAGTTAGAATATCACCTCGATGTATTTTACAAAGCAACAGGAGCTATCTCTGTGTTTCTGTGAACTGAGTCTGAGGATTTTACTCCACTTTTGTTTTACCGATAAGCCTTGGAAAAAAATCTGCGTTAAAATGTCCCTGGAGTCATCACATAACACACTGTGATTTGTATTTCATCCAGTTTCTTCATGATGAGGATTTTGGTTTTGGTATTTCATGTTCACATATGTTGATACTGCGTCTTTTATAAATGTAAAAGTTTGTTTTATTTAACGACGCCGCTAGAGCACATTGATTTTTTATCTTATCATCGGCTATTGGACGTCAAACATATGGTCATTCTGACACTGTTTATAGAGGAAACCCGCTGTCGCCACATAGGCTACTCTTTTTACGACAGGCAGCAAGGGATCTTTTATTTGCGCTTCCCACAGGCAGGATAGCACAAACCATGGCCTTTGTTGAACCAGTTATATGGATCACTGGTCGGTGCAAGTGGTTTACACCTACCCATTGAGCCTTGCGGAGCACTCACTCAGGGTTTGGAGTCGGTATCTCGATTAAAAATCCCATGCCTCGACTGGGATCCGAACCCAGTACCTACCAGCCTGTAGACCGATGGCCTGCCACGACGCCACCGAGGCCGGTTTTTTATGAATGTGACTCCTTCTTAATCATTTACATTGTTTAATAACCTTAGAATTAAATGCTGATAATCACTTACCTTTTGATATATTATATATATATGATGCCTCAGATCTCTTCAAAATTCTTGATCTCTTTTCTTGTTAACGTTTGTTTAAAGATGACGTATAGGTGCAGTTGTTACATCGACTGTCGTGGAGTCGTGTAACTGAGGTGTATAGATGTTCAGACCTAGTATTACGACGGTGTTATCCGCGGCCATTAGGTGGTCAAGTCTGTCCTTGTAATAAAATGAATCGCGAACTGACAAGACAAAAAAACAAATAGCGGATACGACATCAGTAGGCGTAATCCACAAACGATATGTGATTGTTGTCAAATTCAACTTGCTAGTAAACATGGCATAGCGTGCTTGTCTTTAGCAAACGAAGTAATCAAATGTGTGACCCTTAATAGAATCTACTTGAAACATGACCTAGTGTGAAGCAACCAACACCCACCCACACCGCAACCGCCCCCACCCCCAAAACAAAAAGAAAAACAGAAAAAAAAAAGAAAAAAAAATACGAAAACTGCTTTTGTTATCATTTGTATTGAAGCTGTGTTTCGTATAGAAGCAGTGCATTACGGTTGATACATTACAGGTCATAGTTTGTATTGTCCTATCTATGACAATAGCCTATAATAAGGCCACTGGTTGATTTTCAGTAGGAGTAACCTATGTGGTGAGATGGAATTCACTCTTTCTGGACTAAATGTCGATATTAACCATATTTTATAATCACAAATAACTCATTATGATGTCCTCGGGTGTCACAAAATAAATATCCCTTCCTTTTTCATCTAGGAAATGGTCTGGGGAAAAAATCCTTGACATGTGATGTGATGATTAAATGTTTTTTTTCCCCGAAATGCGGGGTCTTGAGAAGATGAAGCACCTAATTGCGGGGACTTTAGACGTGCTATTTACTTCCAATTTGATCAAATTAGTGCCATGCTCTTCTGTGGTGCATAAATAAATTGCTCTAGCCAGCGAGCGCGTGTGGACAAACTGACCGGCGTGTATACGTCAACATGGTGATGACCATTAGAATATATTGCAATGGATGCGGACACATTAACGTCTAGTTTCTAGACGTGATTAACTTTAGAGAGATCACGTATGGGTGGATGGTATGCAATTAGTGTGTAGTACGATACAACGCTCAGTGTGAGAACGTTGCTCTAATATAGGCATGCATGAATGGACTGAATGAATAAATGCTGAATAAACCAAATAATTGCGATGCATGCATGCTATTTTCCGAGTGCATGCACATTGGCCATCTGCAAGTCAAATTTCATAGATCACGAAACGAATTATTTATTTAATATTTATTTATGATAGTGTTACCTTACATATTTTTGAAACTGTTGTTTGTTAAACGGGGGAAACTTCAAATATCAAACAAACAAAAAAGGACAATGATTGAATGCATGAATTCCAATGATAAGGGATGAGAGCCTATATTTCACAACTGTATATTTATTTACTGTCATGGAAACACCACCGCACCTTGGACAGATAAACGAAACAAAACCATTGCGTCTAACCAAAACGCCGTTCGTTGACCCATTCCATTTCTTGGTAGTCCTAGGTAGAAATTTACCGCAGTCGCCAGGAGACGTGTTATCTCAACCTGCCAATTATTCCGGTACGCGGTATAATTATTCCGTATGTGGTGTTTACGAAGAACTCAATTAGATCCATGTGGCCTGCTGTTCGTGTCCAAACAAACGAATAGTCTCTAGAGTACTACCTAGGCCTACCACGACATCTTACATTGTATCTGTTAACCTGCACGCTGTTAATAAACAACAATCTTTCCACAACATCACAGGTTTGGACTGTAGATCACCTCTATTTGATTTGAATGATAAATCGCGTATCGTTCATACACTGTTGTTTTTGTGAGGGTGTTCTGTTCTTTAGCATACAACATGCATAGGTTTTGGGGATTCATTAGCAAACGGGGCGGGACGTAGCCCAGTGGTAAAGCGTTCGCTCGATGCTCGGTCGGTCTGGGATCCATCCTCGTCAGAGAGCCCATTGGGCTATTTCTCGTTCCATCCAGTGTACCATGACTGGTATATCAAAGGCCGTGGTATATACTACCCTGTCTGTGGGATGATGCATATAAAAGACCCCTTGCTGCTAATCGAAAAGAGTATCCCCTGTTGTGGCGACAGCGGGTTTCCTCTCTCAATATCTGCGTGGTCCTTAACCATGTGTCTGACGCCATATAACCGTAAAATACAATGTGTTGAGTGCGTCGTTAAATAAAACATTTCTCTCCTTCTTCTTTTTTTCTTTTGTAAACAGCTGTATGTTTTGTTTCTTGAAAACAGCGTAGGTGTTTGTCTATCGATCAAGCCTGGTGGTAAACTCAAAGTTAAACTGTTTCACAGACCGATAACTCATGCTTTTAGAGAACGTCGTATATTATTTCACGTGTTTGTTGTTGTTGTTGTTTTGTACCTATATAATTTATATTATTTATTTTGTGGCTATATATAACCAATTCTGGTGGTTTCTTGCAAACCCAAAACACATAAATGACCCATAAACAGGTATATTTTATAGAATACCTCATATAATATTCACATGTCTTTGACTTGGTAGTACTTTACTAAATGCCATATAGTTCGGTCTGATACAGTATTCACTCAAAAAAGGGAAAGTGTTTTATCAATAAATGACTTAGTCAAAATAGATTAGGATAGCCGATTTAGAAACTAACAAGGTACTGCTTGAACCAAGAACTGACTAAAAACCACTGGTATCTGTCGATTCCTGCGATTTAAGGAATTTGGAAGTTTTACCACTGAGTTACCTCCCGCTGGCAATGTCGTATATAACAGTGAAAGCGGCGCCTTATATTGTCTTGTTTTAGCAGCAGCGATATACATAGTCGATACTCCCCGAGTGTCTTGTGATATCATAATTTATCAGCACGTGTTGATAAAAGTATGAAATCCTAGGCTTGCCGAGAATTTTCATACTTTTATCACCGAGTGCTGATAAATTATATCACAAGATACGAGGAGGGTATTCTTTTTGTCATCCATTATCATTCGTTTCATTTGTGACAATTGTAAACAATGTCAGTAATGTGGGTTGAATATCACTATATTTGGCAGTTGTAGACTCGATAACCGGCAGAACGACAGTGGCGTGATGTCACTAATTATAATAATAATAGGTTTACACAGTGATGTAACAAAATAAAAGTCTTGTGATTAAAATTTGACCAGTCAAGATTATAAGAAGCGATATCTCCTAGGAGAATATCTCAGGAGATATCGGAAATTATAGTGCCAGCGATATCTCCTTCACAAGCCTTTAATGGATGATACACTTTGATATCATGTGTTTAAAGTTGCAGTATCTCCATCGTATAAATCTGTTTACAAACAAAACTTCAGTGTTAATAAAAACACAACTTTAGCTTCGATATATTTGAATTTTGTTCGCTACAAAATAGTATGATCAATATCACCATTCTATAAATTAGTTTATTACATACCTATTCAATCTTACTATAGTGATAAAGGCCTTTTAAAATCGTGTAGTAAATTTATTCTGTATCGCACATATGTGCAATCTGGATCGGAACTTTTAAATGGGGAATTCCCTTTTTCTTTTTACAGCAGTTATCGCCTTTTATTTACTTACGTCATATATGATTTACAAATGACGTCATATTGTATTTGAAACATTACACAAGGCTGCCGCAGAGTATGATTCTTAACGTTAAATGAATCCATGAAAGAAGTTTTGATCATAGATTTAACAAAGTGTTGTTATGACGTTAAATTAAAAACGGTTTTTGTAAAACATAAATGAAGATATGTAATAAATACAGAACTTCACATACGTTGTTTTCGCTTCCTATTTATTGCACTCGTTTATTTTGCGAAAGAACACGCGGTCTCGTGGTATATATTCTTGCGCAAAATAAACTCGTGCAATAAATAGGAAGCGAAAACAACGTATGTGAAGTTCTGTATATTTATTTAACAAATTCAAACAAAGTTTCACTTTTAATAAATACGTGTTTTCGCTATAAAAGAATATGGTTAATATTATTATTCTATAAATTCGTTTACTTAACAAACAGAAACAGAAACACAACTTCCGTTTTTATTAATTTGAGTGTTTTCGCTATAAAAGGATCTGATCAGACATCAACATACACGTCCCTCGTCATATCATTTAGCATCGATACACTAAACCACAGATCAGTGGTGACGCGGTTCGTTTTTCAAATATCGAAATGGAAAACGGTTCATTTTACAGCCCAGATTAGCGACTGTTGTTTCAGAATATGGGTTATGGTGATTTTTTAAAATCTTTTTTATTTGGTCGATATTTCTTAAATGGTTCAGCAACAGAAAGATACTAAAGATTCAGATTTAATTATCATGCTGGTTAGGAAAACGTCGATAACCGTGCACACGCTTTACATAAATAAGTAATGAGTAAAATATGCCACTTTCGATGTTGAACAAAAGGAGAGAAAAAGATTGTTTGTATAACGATGCGCCAGCACATTTTTATTTAAAACAAATGTTCTCTTTTTTTTCTTTTTTCTTTTTTTGTCAGTGGTAATTATGAGTTTAATACATGCGACACTTAGTCTTGAACATGAGACAAGAAACACGTCGCGGCCACATGCTCACTGTTGTTATCGACCGAGGCAGAAATATGTAGTCCAGTGGTAGAGAGCTCGCCAGAGGTACAGAAAGTCGTAAACTGTACAGTTGTTTCTGTTGTAAATTCTGAAGGTAATGATTGAGTAGCAGCAACAGATGCGTGCATGGCTTGTTAAACTTACTGGTAATAAGCTTTCCTGCGATTTTGCTGAAGCAACATGTTGGTTGTTTTTTTTTTTTTTTTTTTTTTTTTGTGTGTGTGTGTGTTGTTGTTGTGTATTTTTTGTTGGTGTGGGGGGGGGTCTTTTGGGGTTTTTTCGTTGGTGTTTTTTGGGGGGATGTTTAAATAATGGATCGTTTATTTATTTTATTACTCTTGGCACGGGAACTCGTGTTTCATGTTAGAACCACATGCGTACAGCAAACTGGCGTGAACACATTTTCAAAGATCGTCTGAACCCGCTAGTTAACCATTATAACTTCGTGTGTTTTGTGCGAATCCCCAGGTTAACGCGTCGAACGTCCCTACAGTTGATCGATTTTCTAAACGATAGTCTCCAAAGCGCTTATCACAACCGTGGTCGTTCTATCTCGCCTACTTACAAGGCTCGGTAAACGGCCTGGTCGTTCAATCTCGCCCACTTACAAGGCTCTGTTAACGGCCTCGTCGTTCAATATCGTCCACTTACACGGCTCTGTTAACGGCCTGGTCCTTCTATCTCGCCTAATAACAAGGCCTGGTCGTTCTATCTCGTCTACTAACAAGGCTCTGTTAACAGCCTGGTTGTCCAATCTTACCCACTGACAAAGCTCTCTTAACGGCCTGGTCGTTCTATCTCGACCACTTACAAAGCTCTGTTAACGGCCTGGTCGTTCTGTCTCGCCCACTTACAAGGCTCTGTTAACGGCCTGGTCGTTCAATCTCGCCCACTTACAAGGCTGTGTTAACGGCCTGGTCGTTCAATCTCGCCTACTTACACGGCTCTGTTAACGGCCTGGTCCTTCTATCTCGCCTAATAACAAGGCCTGGTCGTTCTATCTCGTCTAATAACAAGGCCTGGTCGTTCAATCTCGCCCACTTATAAGGCTCTGTTAACGATCTGGTCGTTCAATATCGTCCACTTACAAGGCTCTGTTAACGGCCTGGTCGTTCAATATCGCCCACTTACAAGGCTCTGTTAACGGCCTGGTCGTTCTATCTCGCCTACTAACAAGGCTCTGTTAACGGCCTGGTCGTTATATCTAGCCTACTAACAAGACTCTGTTAACGGCCTGGTCGTTCTATCTTGTCTTCTAACAGGGCTCTGTTAACGGCCTGGTCGTTATATCTAGCCTACTAACAAGACTCTGTTAACGGCCTGGTCGTTATATCTAGCCTACTAACAAGACTCTGTTAACGGCCTGGTCGTTCTATCTCGCCTAATAGCAAGGCCTGGTCGTTCTATCTCGTCTACTAACAAGGCTCTGTTAACAGCCTGGTTGTCCAATCTTACCCACTGACAAGGCTCTGTTAACGGCCTGGTCGTTCTATCTCGTCTTCTAACAGGGCTCTGTTAACGGCCTGGTCGTTATATCTCGCCTACTAACAAGACTCTGTTAACGGCCTGGTCATTATATCTCGCCTACTAACAAGACTCTGTTAACGGCCTGGTCGTTCTATCTCGCCTAATAGCAAGGCCTGGTCGTTCTATCTCGTCTACTAACAAGGCTCTGTTAACAGCCTGGTTGTCCAATCTTGCCTACTAACAAGGTTCTGTTAACGGCCTGGTCGTGCTATCTCGTCTTCTAACAAGGCTCTGTTAACGGCCTGGTAGTTCTATCTCGCCTACTAACAAGGCTCTGTTAACGGCCTGGTCGTTCTATCTCGCCTACTAACAAGGCTCTGTTAACGGCCTGGTAGTTCTATCTCGTCTTCTAACAAGGCTCTGTTAACGGCCTGGTCGTTCTATCTCGCCTACTAACAAGGCTCTGTTAACGGCCTGGTTGTCTAATCTTGCCTACTAACAAGGCTCTGTTAACAGCCTGGTTGTCCAATCTTGCCTACTAACAAGGCTCTGTTAACAGCCTGGTTGTCCAATCTTGCCTACTAACAAGGTTCTGTTAACGGCCTGGTCGTGCTATCACGTCTTCTAACAAGGCTCTGTTAACGGCCTGGTAGTTCTATCTCGTCTTCTAACAGGGCTCTGTTAACGGCCTGGTAGTTCTATCTCGCCTACTAACAAGGCTCTGTTAACGGCCTGGTCGTTCTATCTCGCCTACTAACAAGGCTCTGTTAACGGCCTGGTAGTTCTATCTCGTCTTCTAACAAGGCTCTGTTAACGGCCTGGTCGTTCTATCTCGCCTACTAACAAGGCTCTGTTAACGGCCTGGTCGTTCTATCTCGTCTTCTAACAGGGCTCTGTTAACGGCCTGGTCGTTATATCTCGCCTACTAACAAGACTGTTAACGGCCTGGTAGTTCTATCTCGCCTACTAACAAGGCTCTGTTAACGGCCTGGTCGTTCTATCTCGCCTACTAACAAGGCTCTGTTAACGGCCTGGTAGTTCTATCTCGTCTTCTAACAAGGCTCTGTTAACGGCCTGGTCGTTCTATCTCGCCTACTAACAAGGCTCTGTTAACGGCCTGGTCGTTCTATCTCGTCTTCTAACAGGGCTCTGTTAACGGCCTGGTCGTTATATCTCGCCTACTAACAAGACTCTGTTAACGGCCTGGTCGTTATATCTCGCCTACTAACAAGGTTCTGTTAACGGCCTGGTCGTTATATCTAGCCTACTAACAAGGTTCTGTTAACGGCCTGGTCGTTATATCTCGTCTACTTACAAGGCTCTGTTAACGGCCTGGTCGTTCAATCTCGCCCACTTATAAGGCTCTGTTAACGGCCTGGTCGTTCAATATCGTCCACTTACAAGGCTCTGTTAACGGCCTGGTCGTTCAATATCGCCCACTTACAAGGCTCTGTTAACGGCCTGGTCGTTCTGTCTCGCCTACTAACAAGGTTCTGTTAACGGCCTGGTTGTTCTGTCTCGTCTTCTAACAGGGCTCTGTTAACGGCCTGGTCGTTATATCTCGCCTACTAACAAGGTTCTGTTAACGGCCTGGTCGTTATATCTAGCCTACTAACAAGGTTCTGTTAACGGCCTGGTCGTTATATCTCGCCTACTAACAAGGTTCTGTTAACGGCCTTGTTGTTCTGTCTCGTCTACTTACAAGGCTCTGTTAACGGCCTGGTCGTTCAATATCGTCCACTTACAAGGCTCTGTTAACGGCCTGGTCGTTCAATATCGCCCACTTACAAGGCTCTGTTAACGGCCTGGTCGTTCTATCTCGCCTACTTACAAGGCTCTGTTAACGGCCTGGTCGTTCTATCTCGTCTACTTACAAGGCTCTGTTAACGGCCTGGTCGTTCTATCTCGCCTACTGGCAAGGCTCTGTTAAAGGACTGGTCATTCTATCTCGCCTTCTAACAACGTTCTGTTAACGGCCTGCTCCAGAATGCTGATGATGTTTGTGACGAAGTCTTTAGATCGCACAATGGTAATTGTGTCTGTACACATGCAGTGTGTCGAGCTTCCATGACGCATAACGTCATCTGCTGGAAACAGTTACATCGTATGATGGATAATGAATTGTCATTAAGAAAAATTACCGGAGGTGGCATAGATTACCTATTCAATATTTTTGAAGATAATATGTACCGGTTTTGACATTTGTATACCTACACATACACATATCCACACACACACGCACACACGCACACAAAGAAAGAGAGATACATAGAGAGAGAGAGAGAGAGAGAGAGAGAGAGAGAGAGAGAGAGAGAGAGAGAGAGAGAGAGAGAGAGAGAGAGAGAGAGAGAGTGAGTACATATACAGACATACGTACATGTACACATATACGTACATTAATACAATCAGCCAACCATACATAAATACGTACGTACGTTTATACATACATACCATTTCACACACACACACGTCACAGGCATACGTATATATATACATACATACATACATACATACATACATACATACATACCCACATACATTTGTGTATTAAAATAATCAGTTTGTATCGTTGTCTTTATTTTTATTGTGTTCAGCATTATCACCATCATCATCATTACCATCATGAAATATTCGTTTGTTTTGGTTGTTGTTTGCTTCTTTGTTTATACCGTAGTTAAAACATTTTGGGATCGCGAATGTAGTTATGAATATTCTGATTATCACATTTCATGGTATGGATTATTCTGGTAGCGGGAGAATGTACATTATTAACATCATAATATTATCATCGTCATCACCACCACCACCATCATAGCACAATTATCATCACGACCAGGATCACAGCAATATTATCATCGCAGCCACCATCATATCACTGTTACCATCACAATCACCGTCATATCACCATAGCCACCTCGACTACCATCATAGCACCATTACCATCATGGCCACCATCATAGCATCATTACCATCACAGCCACCATCATAGCATCATTACCATCACAGCCACCATTATAGCATCATTTCCATCACAACCATCAACATATCACCATTACCATCACAGCCACCATCATAGCACCATTACCATCACACCCATCACCATATCACCATTACCATTATGATGACCACCATAGCACCATTACCATTACAACCACCACCGTAGCATCATTATCATCAAAATCACCACCATATCACCATTACCATCACAACCACCACCATATCACCATTACCATCATGACCACCGCCATAGCACCCGTATCATCAAAATTACCACCATATCACCATTACCATCACGACTACCATCATAGCACCATTACCATCAAGACCACCATAATAGCACCATTACCATCACAACCACCATCACAGCACCATTACCACCACGACCACCATCACAGCACCATTACCAACACGACCACCATCATAGCACCATTACCATCACGACCACCATCATAGCACCATTACCATCACGACTACCATCATAGCACCATTACCATCCTGACCACTATAATAGCACTATTACCACCACGACCACCATCATAGCACCATTACCATCACGAACACAGCATAACACCATTGCCATCAAGTATGACCGTGGTATGTGCTATCGTATATGTGGGATGGTGCTTATAATGGAAGGAAATGTTTTATTTAACGACGCACTCAACACACTTTTATTTACGGTTATTTGGCGTCAGACATATGTTTAAGGATCACACAGATATTGAGAGAGGAAACCCGCTGCCGCCACTTCATGGGCTACTCTTTTCGATTAGCAGCAAGGGATCTTTTATATGCACCATCCCACAGACAGGATAGTACAAACCACGGCCTTTGTTAACCAGTGTGGAGCACTGGCTGGAACGAGAAATAGCACAATGGGTCCACCGACGGGGATTGACCCTAGACCGATCGCGCATCAAACGAACGCTTTACCACTGGGCTACGTTACACCCTGGTGCTTATAAAATATCCCTTGCTACTGATGGAAAAAAATATAGCGGGTTTCCTCTCAATGACTGTGTCAAAATGACCATATGTTTGACATCCAACAGCCAATGATTAATAATCAATGTGTTCTAGTGGTGTCACTAAACAAAACAAACGTTTTTTCTCCCGATCATACATATAGAATACTAAATGAGCTTGCCTGTCATACCATTTTTATGAAATGAGTGAACAGTTTTGGTATATGACGATATGATGATACCAACACTGTTCACGAGTTTCATAAAAATGGTATGACAGGCAAGCTAGTTTATTATTTTATTTATTACAAACCAACTGCAAACAAGCTGCAACGCAGATGTAAGCAGATGTCGAGACTTGCTACATGTTATTTTTCTACGAATTGGGTCTACGTCATGCTCACGTCACGCCAATATTACACTAGTTAGATAATGAGTGTCTGTTATGAGCAATATCTTACACTGGTGTGTAATAAATGACGACAATGTAGCAAACTATACTGATGGAAAGAAATAAGGGAACAGTTCAACAGTAACAGAACATGTTCACTGCAACCAAAACTGCATCCACACACAGTATCGGGAGTTAGCCGTGTTACTGGCAGTCAATATGACATATTTGCATTCAACCCCTCATTAACATTACATCTCTATATTTTATACAGAGATAACTAGTCTAGCAGTAAACTAAATGTGGTCTCAGATACCATGTTAGTTTTGTTTAACGACACCACTAGAGCACATTGATTTACAAATCAATGGCTATTGGTTGTCAAACGTTTGGTCATTTTGCCATTAGAAAAAAAAGTATTTTTTATATGTACCATCTTACAGACAGGATAACACATACCACGGCCTTTGATACACCAGTCGTGTTGCACTGCCTGGAACGAGAATGTGTTCCTTTATTGCTTTTCATCAGTACCTATGTCTATAATTAAATTCGTGGGGCGGGACGTATCCCAGTGGTAAATTGCTCGCTTGATGCGCGGTCGGTTTGGGATCGATCCCCGTCAGTGGGCCCATTGGGCTATTTCTCGTCACAGCCAGTGCACCACGACTGGTATATCAAAGGCCGTGGTATGTGCTATCATGTCTGTGGGATGGTGCATATAAAAGATCCCTTGCAACTAATGGAGGAAAATGTAGCGGGTTTCCTCTCTATGACTGTCAAATGACCATATGTTTGACATCCAATAGCCGATGATTAATAAATCATTGTGCTCTAGTGGTGTCGTTAAACAAAACAATTTTTTTTCTTTTTTTTATAATTAAATTCTTAGCAGTACTCAAGGTTCAACACGAAGGGGTGGGGTGGGGGGCATGCATGCAGAAGAACCCTTGTGCTAGTCGATTAGTTGAGAGGTTTTTTGGGTTTTTTTACTGACTCATTAACGACTAGGTAGGCAGCTGAATTACTCGCCCAGAACAGCGTGCTTTAATATTTATTGTCTTGAAACTCGAAGACAAATTTTATATTATGTATATGGATCATTATAGTGGTGGTGATGGTGGTGGTGGTGACGATGATGATGATGTTGATGATGATGATGATGATGATAATTGTGATGGTGGTGGTGGATGATGATGATAATGGTGATGATGACGATGATGATGATAATAATGATGATGGTGGTGGTGGTGGTGGATGATGATGATGGTGGTGGTGATGATGAATGTGGTGGTGGTGGTGGTGGTGGTGCTGCTGCTTCTGGTGATGATGATAATGATGATGATTAAAACGTGATGGCAAAAGCTGACTTGCATCCTCAGAACAGCAACATGAAAATGCAACTGATTTTGGACACAAACACAATCGCGGTGATTATGACGAACATCTAAATCTGATGCTGTAATACGCGCACATACCGTCTATTGTAACATTTAACCGGCAAACTACCAGTAGTCTGAAATAGTGAAGTGACTTCCACAAAGGTCGGTGAACCAGACTACTTTCTGGAGTGATTACTTCAAGATTTCTTAAAGAACCCCGTCAGACAGATGATTAATAGACGCCAAGGTGTTCGGCTGTGGTCCTAGCGAAATGCCGATGTTATCCGAATATTTGCAGCTACCGCCGTTCTAAGTGATAACATGGCTCCTTACTATCTGAGGGGATGAGTTAAATATAGCTTGGTCGATAGACCTGTCCACTGAAAGGTGAAGAAAGTTAAAGATATAGTTTTTTTTTAAATAACGACACTACTAGAGCACACTGATTTATTAATCATCGGCTATTGGATGTCAAACATTTAGTAATTTTGACATATAGTTTAAGAGAGGAAATCCGATAAAAAAAAAATGTACATTAGTAGCAAGAGATCTTTTATATGCACCATCCCACATACATGATAGCACATACCACGGCCTTGGAAAATAACAGTAATGGTGCACTGGCTGGAACGAGAAATGGGTCTACCGACGGGGATTGATACTAGACTGACCGCGCATCAAGCGAGTTCTTTAAAACTGGGCTACGTCTCGCCTCTGATAGGTAATGAGTCGCGCACTCTTAATGGTGGGCTGTTTTCCCTTTGTCTCCAGTGCTTCACATTTAGTATATCAAAATGTATAGTATGTTAGTCTCTGTGAGAGAGTATACTCCTCGCTTCCATCAAGACTTCAGTAGACAGTGTACTAATTAATGTATGGACATTGGTAGACATTCGGCGGCTACTGATTGATATGTGATATATCTTTTCTTTCCTATCCGATATGTTGGATGTCTGTTTGCAGCACAACATACCTAATGATCAGCCAAAGTAGTGCTTTCAAAATAGCTCCTTTTAAGAAAACATTCTTCGATGCCAAACTGGATTTGCAAAAACGGTCGGTAACGCCCATGTGAGTTCTTTGTCAGAAAACGTAGTATTATCTTCGACCCATTTTCCGACACTAGCTATTTTTTTTAAGAGCTGGATTGTATGGTATGGGATTAGTGTAGAGCTGAAAGCACGCGTATAATTTAAAGTGAAAATAGTACAACAAAGATATTCTGGAAGCGGTACGAGTGCAGCGTTTTATGCGCTTCACGTGAAACGATACCATGATTACATGTGGTAACTTCAGCTACAACATTGCGCTGTTAAAATGCAGCGTTCAATTACGAGGAAGTACGCTGTCAGAGATACTCCTCTTTTCCGGAACGCAACAATAGGCACGCCTCAACCAATATTGGCAAGGAATAATATTGCGCGTTAATCACATTACATTTCCGGTTTGCTATCGCGTAAGAGAAAGAGAAGGAAAAAAAGCACGAAGCCAGCTCTGACTTCAAATGAGGCGAATAACACGTAGCGTCACCAAGCCCTGGCTAGTCTATGGGCGTAGTTTTGTTTTCAAGACAGCTTTGTTTGGTTTTGTTTATTTTGGATTTGATGAGTTATTATTATTATTATTATTATTATTATTATTATTAGTGTGGTGTGTGTGTGTGTGTGTGTGTGTGTGTATATATATATATATATATATATATATATATATATATATATACATACATACAGGGGCGTAGGCTGGTTGGGGGGGGGTTCGGGGGGGGGTTCGGGGGGGGTTCGGCCATCCTCTACTTCTAGTTCACGGACACGACACCCGTATAGCAATATGACTTGGATTATCTAAATTCATATTACTGTTGCTATTAACTTACTGTATATTTAAAATACGAGCACAATGGAGTACTTAGCATGGGGACAAAATATCCACGGAAACACACACACGCATACGCGCACACGCGAACACACACGCACACACACACACACACGCACACACACACACATGATACACATATTTATTTTTAAACAATAAC
The DNA here is from genome assembly GCF_016097555.1 of Gigantopelta aegis. Lineage (NCBI taxonomy): Eukaryota > Metazoa > Mollusca > Gastropoda > Neomphalida > Peltospiridae > Gigantopelta > Gigantopelta aegis. The sequence goes on along the minus strand of NC_054708.1, from coordinate 43,056,966 downwards.
GAACACGTGCCCTTTTAATTCAGAAGTACCCTTTTTGTATAGCAAAAAAACATCTTTTACTATGTCATGGTACTCTTTTTGCTGACCCCTCTCCCCCATTATTTTAGGCAGGTACGTCTTGTTTACCATATAGGGATGTAGGCAGTTCAAATAAATTAACTTTCGTCCGTGAAAAAGGAAGATATAGTAAAGCAATACTCACTGATTTGCAATCAATGCATATCACCTGTTTTATCCAATTTGCATGTTTTATTCGCATGAAATACTATATTCCTAAGCAGAACACAACGCTAGAGACATGTACAGAAATTGCCAAGTGGTAAAGCGCTCGATTGTTGCGCTGTCGGCTTGGGATCGATCCCCATCGGGCTATTTCTCGCTCCAGCCAGTGCACCACGACTGGTACATTAAAGGCCGTTGTATGTGCTATCCTGTCTATGGGATGGTGCATATAAAAGATCCCTTGCTGCTGATCGAAAAGAGTAGCCCATGAAGTGGCGACAGCGGGTTTCCTCTCTCAATATCTGTGTGGTCCTTAACCATATGTGTGACGCCATATAACCGTAAATTCAAAGTGTTGAGTGCGTTGTTAAATAAAACATTTCTTTCCTTCCTTGTACCGAAATTGTGCCATCCCTCAGTCTGTGTAGATTAAAAGTATTAACACTGGCACACACGCATCCAAGAGCATACATAATTGAGAAGAAACGTAACTACAATTTATGAGTGAGGTCGTTGCCTCTCCACTTCGCAAGACAACAATATACCCCCATGACAATACAGTAGTATACATTTTGATAGCGAATATCAATACTACGGAAAGGTCATTCTAATTAAGCCGTTCAGTTCATTTTTCTTCTGTTCGACCACACGTTTGGTTTCCAAGATTAAACGTCATAAGGCCGTAACGTCGCGTCAGTTTAAAGATATAAAAAAAAAATAACGTAGTAAATAAAGGATATTTCAATACTGTCAAACGTGAGTGATAACTTATTGATTGAAGCGTTCAACTTGCGCGACCAGTATGATATGAAGATTCAGACCCGACGATATGACATATCAATCATATATGACTAAAAACTTGCATTCCTTTTTACAATATAACTTTCGTCAATGTACCTTTGTCTTAAAACCAGGAAAGTCTATTAACACCATTGAAAACTGTACAGAGGGAAATGTTTTACTTAACGACGCATTCAACACATTTTATTTACGGTTATATGGCGTCAGACATATGGTTAAGGACCACACAGATTTTGAGAGGAAACCCGCTGTCGGCACTGGGGCTACTCTTTCCGATTAGCAGCAAGGGATATTTTATTTGCGCTTCCCACAGTCAGGATAGCACAAACCATGGCCTTTGTTGAACCAGTTATGGATTACTGGTCGGTGCAAGTGGTTTACACCTACCCATGGAGCCTTCCGTAGCACTCACTCAGAGTTTGGAGTCGGTATCTGGATTAAAACTCCCATGCCTCGACTGGGATCCGAACCCATTATCTACCAGCCTGTAGACCGATGGCCTAACCACGACGCCACCGAGGCCGGTCTGAAAACTGTACAGAGTGACTAACCTACGACTGGTAATTACGAAAATGGCCACGGCAAGATCTGCAGCCATTTTTGTTTTCAAATTGGGGCATTAAAGTTTAGGTACATATGTCAGACTGCCTAGCTGAAATCGGTTAGATTTCTTTAAAGGAACGTAAAAGGACAGACCCTAGTTTTTAAACACTAAGGCATAATCTTTTCACTATTAAAGCCGGTTATGGTCACTGAAATCAAACATTAGTTATAATTTATTGTTTAGATTATTCATTTCCATACAACCGAAGTTGTTCTGGTCATTCTGATGTTTTTAATACCGCAACACGCTTTCTTTCTTTTTTTAAAGCGCAAGTGCGTCTGAGAGGTAACAGTTATGGAGTCGAGTTTTAGTCTATTTTTTATGGTATTTCACCGCTTCAACTTGACAGACTGTTGTTTCACTCTCTTGTAACATTATCCAAATGTGTCACAGGTTTCTAACTCAACCAGACTTAGTGTCCATGTTTACGCGTTGAACCTAGAGTTTGCACCTTTAACATACTCATGATTTATTTGACTAGTTGAAACTAGTATTTGGCGAAATATTTTCTGATAAAATTCTTTATATTGCTAATACGTATTGTCCACCTTAAACCTACGGTCCGTCCCATTTTTCTACAGAAAAAGAAATGTTTTAGGTAAATAATTTCAGTTTGGTTTGACGAAAAGAGAAAAGCAAAGGTGTTTTGGAAATAACAGAAATCTACTATTTTCGTGTGCAGTATAGAAAACAATCTGCTAAGAAATAAATAACTTGTAGTAAATTCCGTAGTATGAAAAAAAAATGCGTTCCGGAGTTTATTATCAACAAAACTCCAACCCATTTTTTTACATGTACCTTTACTTTGACCGATTATAATGGGGGTGTAAATGCAGAGCTAGGTTCCGCGTTAAAACACTAGTTTCATATGGGAAATGGGTGTTACGTATGTGTGCGATCACATACACAAGCAAACACATGCACATGCTCTCTCTCTCTCTCTCTCTCTCTCTCTCTCTCTCTCTCTCTCTCTCTCTCTCTCTCTCTCTCTCTCTCTCTCTCTCTCTCTCTCTAAGGCGACTGATCCAAAATACATTTAAAAAAAAAAAATAGATTGTTGCAAGCGTGTGGTATATCATAGGATATCATAATTGTTGCATACTTATTGCTTATGATATAAAAACATTGGTAAATTAAATAGCACTAGATAGATCACTCAAAACATAGAGGTTAAAGATCGTTCTTACAAATCTCTCTGTGATAATGCAGCTTTAGGAATTGGCTAGTAATACTTAACGACTGCTTAATCCAGCACGTTATATGTGCGTTCGTACGTAATTCAGCAATATTGCATTGCATTAACGTTGATAGACCGCATTGGCAGACATGTGACGCTAGCTAAATTAGTTGTGAAGGCTGACAGTGTTATTTTGAGTCGTTAATATTGATTTATTCCATGCGAATTATTTGGCTTGAAATTTACTTAATTAAAAACAAAACAAGGGTTTCGTGTGAGAGAACATTATGCCACTGTACGTCAGATGTTTGTAATGGATTAAGTACGTGAAGGTCATCAACATGTTGATATATCCAAATTGTTTGGATGCTGTTGGCTTACCCGTGCAGAGCCTGTGTTTAAGGGCTACACCAGTAGTATACACAACATGGTTCTCATCATACACGAAAGACAATTTTGACAAGATACATAATATTATTTATTTCTCACATACTAGGAACGGACACGGTTAACACGATACATGTTTATTTCTCACATGCCTTAAACGGACACGGTTAACACGATATATGTTTATTTCTCACATGCCAGAAACGGACACGGTTAACACGATACATGTTTATTTCTCACATGCCTTAAACGGACACGGTTAACACGATACATGTTTATTTTTCACATGCCAGAAACGGACACGGTTAACACGATACATGTTTATTTCTCACATGCCAGAAACGGACACGGTTAACACGATACATGTTTATTTCTCACATGCTAGAAACGGACACGGTTAACACGATACATATTTATTTTTCACATGCCAGAAACGGACACGGTTAACACGATGCATGTTTATTTTTCACATGCCAGAAACGGACACGGTTAACACGATACATGTTTATTTCTCACATGCCAGAAACGGACACGGTTAACACGATACATGTTTATTTCTCACATGCCAGAAACGGACACGGTTAATACGATACATGTTTATTTCTCACATGCCAGAAACGGACACGATTAACACGATACATGTTTATTTCTCAAATGCCAGAAACGGACACGGTTAACACGATACATGTTTATTTCTCACAGGCTAGGAACGGACACGGTTAACAGATACATGTTTATTTCTCACAGGCTAGGAACTGACACGGTTAACAGATACATGTTTATTTCTCACAGGCTAGAAACGGACACGGTTAATACGATACATATGTATTTCTCACATGCCAGAAACGGACATGGTTAACACGATACATATTTATTTCTCACATGCCAGAAACGGACACGGTTAACACAATACATGTTTATTACTCATATGCTAGAAACAGACATGGTTAACACAATACATGTTTATTACTCATATGCTAGAGAAGGATGAGGTTAACACAATACATGTTTATTACTCATATGCTAGGAACGGACAAGGTTAACACAATACATGTTTATTACTCATATGCTAGGAACGGACAAGGTTAACACAATACATTTTTATTACTCATATGCTAGGAACGGACAAGGCTAAACCGACACGTGTCCATTACTCATATGCTATGAACGGACAAGTTTAAACCAATACATCTTGATTACTCATATGCTAGGAACGGACAAGGTTAACACAATACATTGTTATTACTCATATGCTAGAAACAGACATGGTTAACACAATACATTTTTATTACTCATATGCTAGAGAAGGATGAGGTTAAAACGACACATGTTTCTTACTCATATGCTAAAAACGTCACCAAAAACAACTTGGATCGACAATAATTTCACTTCTTGTGATACTAACTATCAAAACCATAGACACGATTCCCATGTTGTGTGTGTTCATTTGGAGTGTCTAGTGGTTTCTTTGTAACCGTGAAAGCAGAAATAATTAAAGGGACATTCCTGAGTTTGCTGCACTTTTTTAAGATGTTATCGACTAAAAGAGACTTTTTAACGATAGTAATTACATATAAAAAATATTTTTTCTGCATACAATATTAGAGGCTGTATATTAAACGTGTTTCTGATCGTTCTAATATTTGTACTAGGTTAAATTTCATTTTAGTTCCTAAAAAAACCACCTACTCGTGGATTATACGCTTTTCACATAAACGAATTTGGCATACGTCTAATGATGAATTTTATATGCTTAAAATAGATCAGTACTGACACGAGACAATTCGTCGAGTATTTTGTGAGATATTTCTTGAAACTCTCCCGATGACGTTCAAATTGAATCTGTATATGAAAGTGCATCAATCATACTTGTAGCTCTCAGTGCAACCGAATATTACCAGCCATAACGCACATATTCATCACCGCTCAACACGACGATAACGATCAGTCTACTATTGACTGGTTCGGGGCTGAGCTCCGGGCCCAGATCTTTATAGCCAACAATGCAGCGTGAAATTGGTGTTCAGTGTAGAGTCACTTTTAGAATCATGTCGCTACAGATTGATTTTATTTTTGTGTATTTTTTAATGCACAGTTTCTATGATATATGGCCTAAAAGAAAACTAAATGTTTGCTTTCGGGCGCTTGGCCGTAACTTGTAAAAATGGTCGACCCTTTTTTTTTTTTTTTTTTTTTTTTTTTTTTAATAAACATGTGCATGTAGTTGAAAAGAGTCCATACATAATATTTTATGTGGACCCTTAAGGGTCAAGGTAGTAGAAAAAGACAAGCTGCTCTGCCTAATTTATTTTAAAACGATACATGGCAAATTTATTTTAGGCCTATGTGGTGGCGATCGCTTAGCATACGTCACATCTATAAATGTCCTTCGTATGCTAATGGTTTTCAAATTAAGATTAGTAATTGTTGTTTACATTCTTCTACATATTCCGATACATAAGGCCTGAAATAGTTTGCGCAATTATCGCATTTATTGATGCATTAGGTGGAGTTTTTTTTATTGAGGACACCATGGTCAGTTCTGTAATACGCAGACGTAAGCATAAAGACCACGCAAACAAATACGTAGCAATGCACACAACGTCCATAGGTGTGGGGCTCTGTTGTTGTTGTTTTTGTTGTTGTTGTTGTTGTTGTTGTTGGGGGTTTCTTCGGGGTGTGTTGTTGTTTTGTTTGTTTTTGTTTGGGTTTTTGGGGGGTTGGTTGTTGTTTACAGTATTTTGGTTTTTTAATTCCCATAAGCAAAAACATTTATAATAGTGTGTACTTAGAGTGTTTCATCCCCTTTGCCCCATAATCAAATTACCTCACAATGATACATTAGAGTTGTTACGATCTTATCAGAACGTTCTTTGGTTTATTGCTTGTGAAGAGATACAACGTTCAATGTGTTAATGGTCTGTTGTTAGGGTTAGGAATGACTCATTTGTTCCACGAGATATTTGAAACAAACGGCTGTCTATAAGTCAAAACACGACGCATACGTTTATTGCGAAGCCTTTTCTTCAGGATGTAGTACAATAACAATAAGTTATGTGGTATTGAAAATAAAAACAAAATAAATTTTTTTAAAGCTCGATCATTTTGTTTTGTAAACACCGCATTGCGAATGCCATGATGATGACATCAACCTGAATGTCAGGGAAAGGAGAAAGGTGGTGTAAACAACGGCGATGTGTCGCATGCTCTCGTGCCTTAGCATAAACACTGCGAACGGGGCAATTCGCAAATACCACGCGTCTATCTTTGGTTGTTTGCCCAATACAACGTCTCCAGTAATTGTCACTTAGATAGAGTTCTGACCGAGGTCAAGAACTTCACACTGGAAGGATGAAAGGGAGACAAGAAGCACTTCAAACGACAGCTGCAAGCCGTGTGTCTGGTGTGCAGTATTCTAAACGACGCCACTGTTGTCCTTATTTTAGTCTGCACTTCGATAAATGACCACCTATGACACCCGAGTTGAGCGACGCTGGTTCGATTAATACTCGAAACACCCAGTGCTTCAGACAAAGAGGAGTACAAATTAATTGGAGCGCTATAATATAGGATCTGCTCCATCTAGACAAAAAAAAATAACCCCCCCCCCCCCCCCCCCCCCACCCAACCCCACCCTCAAACCATCTCACCTCCAGCCCCGAGGTATGACCTGGTAGACAAAGAAAGACATGTTTTATTTAACGACGCACGGAACACATTTTTATTTACGGTTATATGGCGTCAGACATATGGTTAAGGACCACACAGATAGTGAGAGAGGAAACCCGCTATCGCCACTTCATGGGCTACTCTTTTCGATTAGCAGCAAGGGATCTTTTATATGCACCATCCCAGACAGGGTAGTACATAGCACGGCCTTTGATATACCAGTCGTGGTACACTGACTAGAACGTGAAATAGCCCAATGGGCCCACCGATGGGGATCGATCCCAGACCGACTGCGCATCGAGCGAGCGCTTTACCACTGGGCTACGTCCCGCCTCAATGACCTGGTAGACATTGCCAGTGCCCACGACCGGTATTCGAAAGATCGTTGTACGTTGTTTTGAGGTTTTTTCGGGCCCAGAAGATCGTGCTTGGACCTTAGTTGGATGTTAAATATGGCAAAGTAAGATGATCAACATTCAAGTTTTTCAGACGGTTGTCACAATGAATTTGTATGGTATTAAAAAAGACCTATTTGAACCTCACCACTACCCCCACTATATCTTTTTTACCAGTAAATATTAATTGGACAGATTGTACAGCAACAAGCTAAGTGCGTCTTTTCACTATTTGTGTGTTCTGTTCATAATGTCGAGGTACATGGTCGTGTTTTTATTCCTGCCATGTTGTATCACCCCTACCAATCGAATATGCATTTGTATTAGAATACGTCAATTACGCTATTACGGATGACTCCCCTCCCCCCCCCCCCCCCCCCCCCCACCACCCCCAACAGGAATATTTTGAGAGTTATGTTCTCACCCTCACCAACTAAATACGGATGAGATGTAAGCAAAACACAGTTTCCGGGTCTCTAATGGAGTATAACTTCTTGAACCGCCATTGAATTAGAATACGCCATTACGGGTGACTTGTTTGCCCAACACTGATATATTAAGGTTTATTAGGCGTTGCGACAAGGAAGCCTCATAAGAGTTCAGTATCTGAGCTAAACTGATCAATAAGGAATGGCTTCACCATTTTATGTATAAGTGTATTAGATCTGGACTTGCAAGATACCAAAAGGTTATTCTCGGAATGTTGCCCCTTTTCGAGTAATTTGTTTTAAATGAAAATCTATAATTGGAACAGTAGTACAACCAAACAAACCAACAAGATCGTTTCACTTGGACGTTTTTATCTTAATTAGAATTTCGAAAAGTAATATGAATCATGCTGTGCGGAATAAATATCCCTTTATTTTTAAGAGAGAGAGAGAATGAATGAATGAATGAATGAATGTTTAACGACACCCCAGCACGAAAAATACATCGGCTATTGGGTGTCAAACTATGGTAATGCAAATAAACAAAGTGATGATCAACATCAACACAAAAATTCAAGGTTTAAACAAAAACAGTGTAAAGAACTGTGCAAAAATACAAATACAAATATCACAGAATTTTACGGACACCGAATTTTACTGTAAACTTCAATTTGTGCTGTATTGGCCATTCTCAAAGAGAATGTTACACCCCTGCACCACGATGAGGTTACAGCACGCGCAGGGGAAGAGAGAGAGAGAGACAATAACATTTGATTAACAAACCACCAATAGCATTTAAATCGGACACCAAATGATACAACGTAAAACGATTTTAAATAAAACAGACAGAACCCCAAACTCCACCATATGAACATGATATAATACCACATTAAGATTGCCAATCGTTTTTAAATATGTGGGAATCAGAGGCTACGCCCAAATGCCTTCAAATTTGCACTTCAAACTGAATCAGGCATCAAACAGTTCAAACATCAAACATCTATTCTTCAACAGTTCAAACATCAAACATCTATTCTTCAACAGTTTATAAGCGAAATAGGGCCTGAGATTAAACGTTTATCATATAAATATAAAATAGAGAATAAGTATCAACTGAAAATTAAAATTAACGTGTGCGTCAGATATACCAAATCAAACTCAATTTGGGTTTTTTACACAGGCACCAAAAACTAACCCTCAAACCGTTGAAATGGCGGCCTGCGAAAAGAAATTCATTTTAAACTTGATAGGTGAAATAATAATTCACCTGCTACACACACCCCCCCCCCCCCCCCCCCCCATTAAGAGACAGAATTCTATAATTATCAATTATCTCGTCTGCTTTTTAGTTTGTGGTTGTATTGTTTTCCTTCCCCCAGCACATGCTATCCTATTTCCAATATTCCAATTTCCTATTCATATTTTAAAGGGACATTCCTGAGGTTGCTGCATTGTAAGATGTTTTCGAATAATAAAATATTTCTACGATTAAACTTACATATTAAATATGTTTAAAATTTAGAATATCAGTGTCTGTATATTCAATGTATTTCTGGTCGTGTTAATATTTGTAAGAAGCCCCAACTGGATTTCGTCTTCAAATAATTTCGTACGTACGAAAAAATTATATTTTTGGAAATAAAATTAATTTAACCTAGTATAAATATTAAAACGATCAAAAACAGGTATAATATACAGCCACTAATATTTTATGCAGAAAAACATATTTGATATGTAATTACAATCGTTAAAAAGTCTCTGTCAGTCGATAACATCTTAAAAAATTGCAGCAAACGCAGGAATGTCCCTTTAATACATGTTTCCAGTCCTGCATGGCCAAACATTTTAGCTTTTAATACACGATGACGCTGTTGCAGTTTCGTTGTAGCTGTGCCTTATTAGATGAACTTATTAACCGCTGGCTTCGTGAAAATCAACTCACTTTGAAATGCAACATAGTATATCGAGTTGAACATGATAATAATATATTAATTTGGACATTGTTATTACGCAATTGTTTTGTATTGTTGTTTCTTATTAATCCATTATTTTAAAACATGTTTTTAATATATTCTTATTTTTAGCAATATTATTGTATATAGTCTAGTAATATATATATTTCTATAATATTAATTTCAGCCATATGCCCCAGATAGAGGTATTTAGAAAGCAATATAATAATGATAATAACAACAACACAACACAACACAAAACAACAACAACAACAACAACAACAATAATAATAATAATACCGGTAAATCGAAATTTCTAATTTTCTATGACACTAAAATTGAGATATAAAACTGTTCAGTTTTTGTTTTATAAAACATTCTTCAGATTAACCAGCACAGCTAAAGAAAGATAGCTTACAAAAAGGATCATCTTGCGAATGAATGGATTCTATAAGACTGAACTGCGTTTCATTATTTCCTGACATATATTATATCTTTGTCCAGACTGTATTTACTCAGTGAAGGATATGAAACACATGTGGTATAACTTGCGAATCGGCATCCATATTAGCGGGTTTCGCGTTGACATTTATTCAATAACCACTCTTACTCAGCGCAATGATAATATTTTACTGTCATGTGTCTTGTTGCTTTGACAAAACCTAGACCGGTTTGTTAAATACATTTTCTGAAAATGACTTACAGTTACAGTGAAGTGAAGCTTGTGTACCAATTGAATATTTCGCGTACGTACTGTCAATTTATTTATCGTCCATTGGATCTGTAGAAAGTGTTTAATTTCTGGGAAGATTTCATGCGCCGCAGTTCATCATAATATGTCTTAACTGCGACATATGTTTTGCTGAGTATATATTAAAATTTTGAAATAATTTCTATTGCGGGAAGATTTCATGCACCATAGTCCATCACAATAGGTCTTAACTGCGTCACGTGTCTTGCTGAATATATATTAACTTTAAAAATAATGTCTATTGAGCGAAGATTCCATGCACTACAATCCATCATAATAGGTCTTCATTGAGACATTTAAGCCTTGCTGTATATGTTAACATTTTCAAATGATTCATATTCTTAAAATGTCTGACTGAACTATAAATATTCATGAATGCAAATGGTCTATTATATGTCTATCCCGTCATAGCATCCGATCTATGGTCAGGCGCGGATTTAGTGGGGAGGCCCAAGGGGCCCGGGTCCCCCCCCCCCCCCTATTTCTGGGGTCAATTTTTTTTTTTTTTTATAACTATAGCATACACTAGAGTGGAATTACACAAAAATGCACTTATTTCCCAAGAGTCTTTAAATTATATTGTATGGTCCTACAAGTTTTCGTTGATTTCGACAGAGGAATGACTTATCAATATCATCGACGATTTTACGTGACCTGAAATATACTAGTACACCAGTTGCAGAAAGAAAGAAATGTTTTGTTTAACAATATACTCAACATATTTTATTTACGTTTATATAGCGTCAGAAATATGGTTAAGGACCACAAAACAATGAGAAAGGAAACTCGCTGCCGAGACTCCAGGGGTTACTCTTTCAGATTAGCAGCAAGATATTACATACCATGGCTGTTGATACACATTGGCCCAGTTGTTCAAAGCAATGTATATTACTGAAACAACTGTTTCGATATTTCTTCGCATTTACCGGCAGCCGCAGTCAACGGAAAACAGCCTAATATGGGAAGGAGAGATGACCACTTTAACTTTAAAAAAAGAAGAGACCAGAGTTTATGAAATTTTGAAGATAACAAAAACAGTATGACAATACCAAAAATATACGTAAATATAGCTATTTTGTTACTCAGATGCGAGGAAATCGCGTTTCAGGCCACTTAAATTTCAAAATTTCGCGGGGGAGCATGCACCCGGACCCCCCTAGAAATCTCGGGCTCTTCGCGCCCTCGACCCCCCCCCCCCATTTAAAAATCCTGGATCCGCGCCTGATGGTGAATATGTCGGCTCAGTATGTTGAGGCAATGTGGCAATAAAGTCTTGAAAACGGTGTGTGGGACAGACGGACAAACAGACCGACAGACAGAAAGACGGAGATAAGCTCTATTTTCTCTTGTAGTTGTATCCGTAGGGGACTAATAACGCATGTAAATAGAGTTTCGGTTAGTCGCTTGGAGTTCGGCCATGATGTTTTGTTATATGTGATCTGTTGTTGACAGAAGGAAGGGAATGGTTTATTTAACGACGTTCTCGACACATTTTATTTACGGTTATATGGCGTCGAGCATATGGTTAAGGACCACACAGATATTGAGGTGCTTGCGTCGCAGAATCGAATAACCTCGTTGGATCCATTCAGCTGATTGGGTTTTTTCACGTTCCAACCAATGCACCACAACTAGACAAAGACTGTGGTATGTGTTTTCCTGTCTGTAGGAAAATGCATATAAAAGATCCCTAGCTGCATTAGAAAAAAAAGTGTAACGGGTTTCCTCTGATGACTACTAGTCAGAGTTACCAAATGTTTGACATCCAATAGCCGATGATTAATTAATCAATGTGCTCTAGTGGTGTCGTTAAAAAAACCCAGAAACCCTAAGGATTGCTGCAACAAAGTTGATCAACAATATGGAACTCGCACACAGGAAAGTTGTCATCTTCACAGATGCTCTTTCTGTACTTCAAGCTCTCAAAGACCCCCAATACAAAGACCTGAATGAACTTGCTTCTACTCTTTCTGCACTGAGTTGCACCATTGAACGAACAACAATACAATGGATACCATCACACTGCAACATTCCCAGAAATGAGGAAGCAGACAAGGTAGCAAAAGAAGGAGGTAAAATGGTCCAAGAAGAGCTACAAATAACCAATGAGGAGATGAAGGTCATTGTAAAGAGCACGTACAAGAGACGGTGGCTCCTTCAACACCTAGATATAACAGCAGATACAGTTACTACCAACTTTCAAGAGAAGACCAGGCGATAATGATGCGACTGAGACTCAACTACCACATGTATACCAAATTCCGAGTGGGAAACAGTGGAACCTTCCAGTCTGGTACAGAATCCATGACTGTGGAACATTTCCTGCAACACTGTCCCACCTATCAGAAACAGAGAAAAGCAGCCTGGCCTTCATATGAACCCCTGAAGGAGAAACTCTTTGGCCCCTTGGAGAACCTACGGAATACAGCAACTTTTGTTCGACCCACTGAGGTCCCTGTCTGAGCGTACGACAACGACGAAGAAGAATTTGTCTTGAAAATTATGATTTACGACACCAATACACAGTGACTTTCCCACAGACAGGACAACACATAATACGGTCTTTGGTATACTTGTGAGACACTGATTGGAACGAGACAAACAAACATTCATGAATGAGTCCACCGAGCGAGTTCGATCCTGTAACCTAAGAATCTCAGGCGAGCGCTCTACCGACTGATCTAGTTTCCTCTCCTTGCTACATGAAATACTATTTTTAAAACATAATATTGGCTTAATCAGTTTTAATCGTGAATATACGTACGTATTACAAGATTAATTTTGTAATAACTAAACAACAATTATTGTTATTGTTGTAGCTAGATGGGTGTGGGAGTGATGTTGTGGATGTTGTTTTTTATTATTCTGATAAAGGTAACGGTAATAACTGACTGTTTAATGGGAGTTGGATTGACGCTACATCTATTTCAATTTGGAAAACAAACACTAAATTACAGTTATAATCGACTGGCGGCTGTTTGTGACATTTCCCTGGGAGACAGATAGTTTTTTAATGTCGATAACACATTAATGATCATGCTATTGTGAAATGATTACAAATGGATTTTTGTCTTCAGCAAAAAGGCTGTAGTGTGCGACATTATGTAGGCGTCGTGTCAGAAATAAATACTGGGACTTAAAGAGGTTTTACAAAACAACATAAGGGCCATCAATTGCTTAACCTACAAGTTTCTGATCTATTTTAATAAGTATCAGAAAATGTTAGTGCGCTTGGTGAATGCCCTGTATTTATTGATTTGTGTATTTATGTCGCTAATTTGCTGTGATTTACTCATTGTCTATTAAAGGAACATACCCTAGTTTTTAAACACTAAGGCATATTTGTGGCTATTAGAGTCAGGTTTTTTTTTATATACTTTACTTAGCTTTTATTGTTTAGATTATCAATTTGCATACAGTCGAAGTGTTTCTGGTCATCCTGGTGTTTTTTAATATCACAAAATGCATTTCTCATATTTTCAAAAAAATACGTGCGTCTGAGAAGTAACAGTTATGGAGTCGAGTTTTAGTCTATTTTTAGAGGGTATTTCACCATATCAAAGCCACAGACTCATGTTTCACTCGTTTGTAACTTTATCCAAATGTGTTACAGGTTTGTATATTAACTAAACTTAGTGTTAATGTTCATGGCTTTAAACTAGGGTATGTCCTTTTAAGTAACGTGTTTTGTTTGGGTTGTTTTTGTATGTGTTTTCTTTTGGGGTTTTTTGTTGGGGTTTTTCGTCGGGGTTTGAGTAATGCGCATTTTAAAAACAATGGCAAAATGTTTTTGGAGGGATGGGGTATTGCATTGCACTTTATTTCTCTTTTAATGTGTATTAATAGAATACTAACTTATTTCTGCCACGTGATCAGCGGTCCGTTTGTCCTATTCGTCCGCCTATACATTCAGTTTTCAGTTCGCACGTCCATCTGTCGAACTGCCAACAGTTTTGTTTTAACTACATGTATTTGCTTTAGTATACCATATAATCAGAAAAAATAAAAATAAATAAAACGTTAAGCACTAGTTTGTTTTTATGCAAGGATATCCAAAATGACGTTATTTAAAGTTGACGTCATTTCCATTCAAAAAGACACCACGTCACATATTCTTACGTCATTTGAATATCGAGTAATGGCTGACTTTAATTAAAGTTGCGTATACAGTTTACAAAAACACGTTGTATTAAACTTGAGATTATACGATAAAGACATTATTACCCTCGTGTGTTTCGGTGTCGTCAATATTATAATGTATTAGGAATACAAATAATGTATTATGCTCTCCAGAGGCTAGCGTAATATAACTTTCATTTCTTAATACATGTATATGATATAGACGATGTCGAAACACATTCTGGTAACAACCACTATTTTTTAAACCTGTCAAAATCGGATCCTCTGTAAACCGGAATTCCCTCAAAATCGGACATTGTTCACGGTCCTTTTTTAATAATCAGTACAGAACTTAACCTCTCTAAACCGGATAGCTCTTTATTTTTAACATTGTACTTGGTCACTAGGCTGTCCGGTTTAAGGGGGGGGGGGGGGGGGGTATATATAAATTAATTCAATAAATACTATCAAAATAGGCCTAAGATGTTCACAAGGCATTGCTAATTGTAATTACTAAAAAAAAAAGAGATTCAATCGGAATTTTTTTTTTTTTTTTTTTTTTTAAATATTCGCTTATCATGTGATAATTGTGTTGTTCTGTATGTATTGAAGTGTTTATTTGATACCCATGATCCCTTGCAGGTCGTGGTCTGTGGCACTTGCTTGTTCAACACCAGTGGACGCCGTCCATTGCGCTGATTTACGCGTTAGACACGACTAGTTGATAATGTTGCCGATGCTTGGAAGTGTTCCAAATGGGCCAGCAGAGTGCAATTGAAATGATATATTAGAAGCACGGTTTCGCGACTTTCGCCTTTGGGAATGCAGGTGTAATACTATTGGTTTTTCACGCGGTTAAAGGTTCAAATGGTTAGAGTGCTAATCAGAACTCCGGCTCAGACAGACCGTTATTTAAGTCGTTCCGTTATTTGGGCGTTATTCAGAATAGAAGGACGGACATGTTTCAATGTCAGACCGGCCTCGGTGGCGTCGTGGTTAGGCCATCGGTCTACAGGCTGGTAGGTACTGGGTTCGGATCCCAGTCGAGGCATGGGATTTTTAATCCAAATACCGACTCCAAACCCTGAGTGAGTGCTCAGCAAGGCTCAGTGGGTAGGTGTAAACCACTTGCACCGATCAGTGATCCACAACTGGTTCAGCAAAGGCCATGGTTTGTGCTATCCTGCCTGTGGGAAGCGCGAGTAAAAGATCCCTTGCCACCTGTCGTAAAAGACAGCGACCTTCCTCTAAAAAAACAGTGTCAGAATGACCATATGTTTGACGTCCAATAGACGATGATAAGATACAAAAAAAATCAATGTGCTCTAGCGGCGTTGTTAAATAAAACAAACTTTACTTTTTCTTGTTTCAATGTCAGGTCAGTATGTAACCCAAAAAACCCCAACGAAATGTGAAAAGTTGCCCTGTGCGTAAAAATCGAGTTCAAATGAACATACTACCTTCATTTAGTCAGTCTCTTATGTTCGACAGATCCCTGTATAAGCTTTAAGAATATTATTATAAGTAGCTGTTGGGAGACAACCCTAGAGGTACAATTGTTCAGTGGACGCCAGACAAAGCGGTTGTATCTCAAGGGTTGGGATTTCCAAGTCTACAACAGACATTGGCCGTTGATTACTTTTCTTTTCTAAAAAATTTCTTGTCAACCTCTGAAGTGCATGTAGTGCATTGGTTGGTTGAAATACAACACGTGAAATATATTGGTACCACAGGGGAGGAGCAGACCAATGTATCTTGCGTCAAAACTCGGTTACTTGTGTAGTTATAAGGAATCCAAAATAAAAATCCATATCATGAATAGGAGTAGGACATCACACTCCACCCAACCCTATCCTCATAATTTAGATATAATTAGATTAAAAACCAGTTAATGGGACATGCCCAAATTTTTAAACACTGTGGCATATTTTGTTCTATTAGAGCAGTTTTTCATAACTGACTTTTTGATCATCCTAGTGTTTTTAATATCACAAAATGCATTTCTCATATTTTTGAAAACACAGGTGCGTCTGAGAAGTAACAGCTATGGAGTCCAGTTTTAATCTATTTTTAGGGGGTATTTCACCATTTCAAAGTCACAGACTCATGTTTCAATCGATTGTAACTTTATCCATATGTGTTACAGGTTTGTAGATTAACTAAACTTTGTGTTAATTTTCACGGGTTGAAACTAGGGTATGTCCCTTTAACTAAACTTTGTGTTAATTTTCACGGGTTGAAACTAGGGTATATGTCCCTTTAAACGTATTCTTTTCTGGAGGCCCAGTGCTTGCGAACACGTTGACCATTTCACAACGTATCCAATTCTATCACATTCTTTCAACACCAGTCATGCGAGCGCTCACACTCCTCAACATGCCTCCGATCTATTGGGTAGTACTAACAGAATAATACATGAGTGGCCGTTAGATATCATTTATCTCACAACGAGCTGTTTTAAAATGTATCTAACGAACGAAAGCGAGTTCATTACGTTTTTAAACAACTCGTTATGAGATAATTGGTATCTAACGGACACGAATGTATTATTCTATTTCTTACATATCCTCAAAAAACAGGTTTTAAGCAAATTTTAACATTTTTTTTTACTAAACGTTATTTACAGCCGTTGCACTTGTAGCTAACTTACGCATCACAGACACATGATTGTCAGGTTAACTATACGTCACAATGTAATCGATTTCCATCGCGTTGGGGGTATTTTATTGGATGTATGGCAGTGGTGACCTGATCGTCACCTAGGAACAGCCAGTCGTATTTCTTGAAATTGTTAGCACACGTGCGTGTGTTAAAAGAAATGTGTAATCATAAATAACACATGGTGTTCTCACGAACGGGTCAAAGTTCGAGGTGCACCTAACTTTTGATAGAGCAGTTAATACCACAAGTCTTGTCATTGGTGCCTGTGTTTGTTGTAACAAAAACAAATCGTTTGATCTGGGCAAAACATGTATGCAATTTTATTTAACCTAGTACCACTGTGTCGAGTAGCCTTGTGCTTGAAACATGTACAGGGTCCTACAAAAAAACTAGCATGACAATGTTTTTTTTTCTCCGGAACTAGACTAGTCATAGACTGTACCCGTTATCTCTGAAATGAGTAGCTTAAAAATTTTTTTCTCTGATTTATTTTATTTATTTATTTATACACCCATAAAGCATGTAATAGCCACCAACAACTGCAATATTCTGAAATCTCCGTTAGAATGAAGGTTATTATTGCGCGAATGTTAAACCTTTATTTCAATATGAACAAGTAGTACATCAGATGGTTCTGAACTGCACTGAGCTGACCTGACCGTGTTGTTGAACTGAACCTGGTACTGATCAGACCACCGAGTGAAGAGATGACCCTACGGCAATCATCACTACACTTGTCTTGGAGATTATCTTGTCGATTACGTACTCTCCGCAGCGTTGCGAGTTTTCAGCACCGCAATATAAATCAGATTTCAGGCACGAACGTTGTGTTTCTGCGTGGGCGTGTGTGCTGTCTTAGACAAATAGATGACCGTAGTTGCAGTGTTTTCCCAAACACATCTGTGGTATTTCTGTGTTTTCAAATACCAATTTCATAAAATATATATGAATACAAATCTGTATGAAAATTGGACTTCGGCGATTGGTCGATCGATCGATCGATCGGTCGGTCGGTCTCTCTCTCTCTCTCTCTCTCTCTCTCTCTCTCTCTCTCTCTCTCTCTCTCTCTCTCTCTCTCTCTCTCTCTCTATGTATGTATGTCTGTCTGTCTGTCTCTCTCTCTCTCTCTATGTATGTATGTATGTATGTATGTATGTGTGTGAGTCTCTCTCTCTCTCTCTCTCTCTCTCTCTCTCTCTCTCTCTCTCTCTCTCTCTCTCTCTCTCTCTCTCTCTCTCTGTGTGTGTGTGTGTGTGTGTGTGTGTGTGTGTGTGACTCTCCTCTATCTGCTTATCTCTATGTCTGTTAGAATTGTCTTGCTGTCCTGTATGTATGTATGTATGTCTGTCTGTCTGTCTGTCTGTCTGTCTCTCTCTCTCTCTCTCTCTCTCTCTCTCTCTCTCTCTCTCTCTCTCTCTCTCTCTCTCTCTCTCTCTCTCTCTCTCTCTCCATAATCACTGGATTGCTGTATACATGTATTGATTAGTATCATTACTTTATCCCTCGTTTAACACCCAGAGATGTTTTTGTTCATGTTGGAGGTGTCATTTTGTATATCCGACACATTGAAAACTACATCTGCTGTTGTGTGTATATAGCTTGTATATCGAACAAATATAGACAGACATTCATATAATGTCTGTCTTAATGATGAACATTTTGAGATACTCTGAGATTGCGTTACCAAGGGACGGTCGACATTTTAAACTTTTGAGATTACAAAACTATCCAGCCATTACAAAAAAATATATATATTTCCCTTGAAAGCTTTTGGGTTTTAAAAAGCATGATTTATTGATTAGTGTGACTTCATTGGTTGGCGCTTCCGCAATTTTCAGGGGTTTTGGGGTATTTTTTTTACATTAAACATACTTAATGCTCTTTCAAAATGAATGGATATCGTCAGCAAGGACCAGGGTAGGGTATTCCATTTACGTATCACTGTCGACTTACAGTCTGTGCATATTCGTCTTTGGCATCAATTCAGATTTGTGCTGAAAAACATTCCAAGGGTAAACAGAAAACTGATTCGCTCAGTGATTATATTAATAATATCGTAAATGGAGACGATTGGCCTGCCGTGTAAGCCCCGTAATGTTAGAAAAGCTAGAGACACTCGAGAAAAAATATTTGGGTTCTTTGTAGGGGGGGGGGGGGGGGGGGGGGGGTCTCTTTTTTTTTCTTTTTTCTTTACATAGCTTAGTGGTGTTTGTTGTTTTGCTTTTTTTGACCGTTTATAAATGTTTTCGTTTGAGAATAGAATTCTGAGTGATATTGGCGCATACATCTTGTTAACCTAGAAACTTTGAAGGAAAACTGGTTTTGCATTGCATAATTTTTTCGATGTAGAAAAATTGTAAAATAGGTTTTCTTTGGAAATTTGAATTGGCCAGTGTGTGTGTGTGCGTGTCTATCTCGCGCGCGCGCGCGCGCGCGCGTGCGTGTGTGTGTGTGTGTGTGTGTGTGTGTGTGTGTGTGTGTGTGTGTGTAGAATAGCAAAGTCAGACATGAGATATATTGTGGAAAAATTAAATATAAAATATACTCCTCACTGCCGAACTAGCAATTTGTCGGATATACAAGATATATACACACAACAGCAGATGTAGTTTTCAATGTATCGGATATACAAGATATATACACACAACAGCAGATGTAGTTTTCAATGTGTCGGATATACAAGATATATACACACAACAGCAGATGTAGTTTTCAATTTGTTCGATATACAAGCTATATACACACAACAGCAGATGTAGTTTTCAATGTGTTGGACATACAAGCTATATACACACAACAGCAGATGTAGTTTTCAATTTGTTGGACATACAAGCTATATACACACACTAGCAGATGTAGTTTTCAATTTGTTGGACATACAAACTATATACACACAACAGCAGATGTAGTTTTCAATTTGTTGGACATACAAGATATATACACACAACAGCAGATGTAGTTTTCAATTTGTTGGACATACACAAACTATATACACACAACAGCGGGATGTAGTTTTCAATTTGTTGGACATACAAGCTATATACACACAACAGCGGGATGTAGTTTTCAATTTGTTGGACATACAAGCTATATACACACAACAGCGGGATGTAGTTTTCAATTTGTTGGATGTACAAGCTATATACACACAACAGCGGGATGTAGTTTTCAATTGGTTGGATGTACAAGCTATATACACACAATAGCAGGATGTAGTTTTCAATTTGTTGGATGTACAAGATATATACACACAATAGGATATACAAGCTATATACACACAACAGCAGATGTAGTTTTCAGTTTGTTGGACATACAAGCTATATACACACAACAGCAGATGTAGTTTTCAATTTGGTGGACATACAAGCTATATACACACAACGGCAGATGTAGTTTTCTTCAATTTGTTGGATATACAAGCTATATACACACAATAACAGGATGTAGTTTTCAATTTGTTGGACATACAAGCTATATACACACAATAACAGGATGTAGTTTTCAATGTGTTGGACATACAAGCTATATACACACAATAACAGGATGTAGTTTTCAATTTGTCGGATATACAAGCTATATACACACAATAGCAGGATGTAGTTTTCAGTTTGTTGGACATACAAGCTATATACACACAATAGCAGGATGTAGTTTTCAATTTGTTGGATATACAAGCTATATACACACAACGGCAGATGTAGTTTTCTTCAATTTGTTGGATATACAAGATATATACACACAACAGCAGATGTAGTTTTCAATTTGTTGGATATACAAGATATATATACACACTAGCAGATGTAGTTTTCAATGTGTTGGATATACAAACTATATACACACAACGGCAGATGTAGTTTTCAATGTGTTGGATATACAAACTATATACACACACCAGCAGATGTAGTTTTCATTTGTTGGATATACAAGCTATATACACACTAGCAGATGTAGTTTTCAATGTGTTGGATATACAAGCTATATACACAATAGCCGATATAATTTTCAATTTGTTGGATATACAAGATATATACACACAATAGCTGATGTAGTTTTGTTTTCTTTTGCTGGGGTGTCGTTAAACATTCATTCATTTGTTGCCTAGACGGTGAAGTTATCGAGTAATCAAACTTGAAATATTCGATTGAATATAAAAAGCAATGGAATAATGCAAACTATATACGATTTCCTGTAGTAGATATATTCTAATTTTTTCAGCTAAAATAAACTTATATCGATTTCGTTTGTAGTTGACTTAAAAACAAGACAAACAAAGCTATTGTCAGAAAGTGCAAGTTAAAATCGCCTTATTAGAGTCCATGGGTACTTCATCGAGCATATTCCAATTATTGATGTTTTGTTTTAAGTGGTTTAGTAAACGAATACTCTTAAAACTGGCCAGATCAGGCTCACAGCAGAAGCTGGTGAGGAATAACAGACTGCCTGGAACTGGTTGCTAGGCGAGGAAAGCACCATTAAGGTTGGAGATAATAGGAGTAACTGTCGTAATGGCAGAAAAACCAGATGGAGCTGAATTAAGGGCCAAAACAAAGCGGTAATAATGCTTTTATAAAAATCTTTTTTAACTTATTATTATCGAAATTGCCAAAATAATCATTTCTTGGCGATTAAGGTTTAGTCGTAAATCTCAAACAAGATAAGGTGATGGGTTAAACAAACACGTCATTGACGTCACCCAGTCCATGCTTGACAAATCAGTTAGATGTGTTTTATGTCTCATCTATCGATTGTATTCATAGCATGTACACAAATATTGTCAAGTGTAAATACGGATCTGTGAACATCGTATGGTTTAGAATTTAAAAAAAGAATTTGACATTCCGTCATATACACCTCGTCATAAATATCGCACCACACATTTTAAAGTAAAATTAGAAAATATAAGTTTCGGTTTTTTAAACTACAAGTATATATTTAATATACTACAACATCTGTGAACATAATATCACAAACACACCCTGTTCCGAGCTGCACGTGCATGCTCAGTCGAGCATGATTGATCCGGGGGTCGGTTTGCTAACAATGCAGTATGCACATAGCCTCTTTTGGTGTATGTTATGTTGGCAGACACAGCTAAAATTTGATTTTAGGCATAAATTAAGCTTTATTTTGACCAACCAGTGAAATGCCCAAGCGTCCAGTGCCTCTGAACCAAAGATGGCGAATTATTGGTATGCACCAGACTGGTATGTCATGTCGTGCTATTGGAACACAATTGAACATTAATCACACTGTCATCAGCAGGCTACTACGTAAACATACTGCTTCCGGTGAAGTAAAGGATGCACCGAGGTCTGGACGTCCCAGAAAAACCAATGACAGGGAAGACCGTGCTCTCGTACGCCAAGCCAGACGAAGCCCAAAGTCTACTTGTACACAGCTGCGACATGGATGGCATCCATACAACAGAGTGTCCATCAGCACCATCAGACGACGCCTAAATTCTGCAGGATTGAGAGCAAGACGACCAATCAGACGTCCACTCCTCACAAATCAGCACCGCCATGCCCGTTTAGCCTGGTGCCAAGCACGTAATCGCTGGAACCTGAGGACATGGAGAAGGATCCACTGGTCCGATGAAAGCAGATTTTTGCTGCATCATACAGACGGGAGGGCACGAGTTTGGAGGCAGAGAGGCACAGCATATGATCAGAGGAACATTCAAGCTGAGGTTCCATTTGGGGGTGGATCCGTCATGGTGTGGGGGTGTTGTTCCTATGATTGTAAACTTGACCTCATCACAGTTCCCGGAACACTGAATGGACAGATGTACCAGAACTTGATCCTGGACGGTGCTGTTGTGCCTCATTTCGATAACCATGCTCTCGCCACACGTCCAGTCTTCATGGACGATAATGCCAGACCACATCGTGCTCAAGCTGTTGTTCAGCATCTCCAACACAACGCCATTGAGACACTACCATGGCCTGCCAGAAGTCCAGACCTAAATCCTATTGAGCATTTGTGGGACATTTTGGGACGTAGGGTGAGAGCAAGGGATCCTCCAGTTCAGAACCTTCAGGAATTGACCCATGCATTGCATGATGAGTGGCAGCAGATCCCTCAACAGAGCATCAGACGTCTGGTGACAAGCATGAGAAGGCGTGTAGAACATGTTATCCAAGTGCGAGGCGGTTACACCAGATACTGAGTTAGCCAGTCATTGTGGACCTTACTAGTGTGTTTGACATTAATGAAATGTGAACTGTGTTGTGTGTCTGTTGTAACGACCCCGGCAGCCATACTTATTTCACCGTATTTTACGGTGATTTTAGTGAACTTTACTTTGCTACAATTAAACCCTCATTTAGTGCTCAAATTCGGTCTTGTGTTGTAAATTTTCTGACTGAACGCTCACATGAGGCCATGTAAACAGTTTAATGTGCTTTTCTAAGCACCATTTTTATGAGGCTGAAGATCCAGTTTTACTTAGTGAACAAAATTGGGTGGTGCGATATTTATGACGAGGTGTATAATAAGATATTTACAATATCATTCCTTGTTTTTCTGCGTTCTAACTGATTGCCCACATGCGAAACGTCTTGATGTATGTGATGAAGTCTGCATATAAACGACTCCTTGGTGCTAATCAGTAATATGGGTAGCCATTATGGCGGCAATGGTTTCGTTTTTCGTTCCCCAGACCCAGTCCAAACCACCATACGTATAACCTAATAGCCTTTGGTTAAAACTAGAACTGAGGTGTCGTTTGATAATTCGTCTTCATGTTGCTTGCTGCACAATGGAAGTACATAACAGTGTGGAGCATGGTTCATAATTAAGATTATATAACGGTGTTCCCTTACATTAGCCGATGGGCTTACAACTGATGACATCCTGTTGGGCGGCAACGAGTGAAAATATTACTCCTCCGTAACCAAAGCAACAGACCCGATGTCGCTTCTCTCCTGAGATTCATTCGCAGGTCACATCTACGGGATCGAAATGGCAGACCTATATCCGGACGAGTCTGTGAGATTTAACTGACAAAACTGCATGTGTCCATGAAACATTGCAGCCGTGGCGCGGATCACGGTCCGATTGCCGATCCACCGATCAGTTTTCCGTGTGATAGCTAGACAACTCTTTTCCGTTTGGACAGCGAATCCATCACGACTGTCACTTGGTATTAACGGACATGTCTGCAAGGTGTTTGACCACGGCACATGACGAATCTCGCTGTCTCCATTTTCAAATCCAGTTTCCATAAGAAAGAGAAACTGTATTTTATTTCCGTAATTTGTTATAGGCATAGCGTCACCTTCGATTTTTTTTTATGTGATACTGAATTATAAATGAAATTACATTCACTCGGATTACCGCACACCGCTATTGTACTGTCAAACACATTTCGTCGACCTACAGCTGAGGTCCTTATGTATAGAAAGAAAGGATTAAAAGAAATGTTTTATTTAATGACGCAGCAGTCAGAAAATTTTAATTCCGGTTATATGACGTAGGGCATATGGTTATGGACCACAGACATAAGTAAATAGGACACCCGCTGCCGCCAGTTAGTGGGCTTCTGTTTTCAATTGGCAGCAAGGGATTATTTTATATGCAACATCCTACAGACAGGATGGTACATACTATGGCCTTTCTTATACTAGTTTTGGAGTGTAAATCCAAGGTACTGTGTTCTTTAATATACTTGTGTGTTCTACCTCGGTATTTTTGTTTTAATAGTGAAGCATATAAGATACGTTATACGTGCACTTTTTTCTGTTACCACTTTTCAATCGTTCAAATGCATCTGTTAGCCACAGTTAACGCTATTCGTTGACAATGAAAATACGATTTGGTGATAATGCCTCTTTAAAGGTCAGGATTGTTTGACAAACGCCTGACGTCACATCAGCGCTTGGTGCTATATAATCTCCCGTGCTTTGTACAATATCTATGAATCTACTTATGGTGCAGCGCGTGAATAATAAATATCGCTTTGTTTCCTTAGCATATTGGCCTTTATCAGACCTCATTTAGTGTCATATCCTTATTGACACGATTATTAGTGTTTATGCATGCTTCATAATCGATGTGTTAACACGGCTTGTTGAGGTAAGAAACCAGTTGTTTAGATGTTCGTGATTTTACAAGGTTGTAGTAGGTCCAAACAATGTGTATGTCTAACATGGACACGATTTTGCGCTTACCCCGTTGATTAAGTAGACACTGACCATTACCGGTTTAAAATTATATATTCAAGACGGTGACGGTTGCCCTCTCAGGGCCGTGTCTGGTGTAAAATATCCATGGACGCATTGTAACTGATATATGCGGCGCGCGCTCTATGTGGCGTTACAACGCATTGGCATAACCAGTATTTTATTTGGGGGGTTACCCACAGCTGGGGGATCCACATTGTCGTTTACACATGCTATGGGGTGACAGGCAAATATACAAGTTGTGGAGGAGATGTATGATTGGGAATGTCACCACCCGCACCCACCCCCAGCTGCGTCATTATAAGGAATTTGAAGTAGTAAAAAAGAATTAGGGGCCAGTTATACTGAACCATAGCCGGATGGCCAGAAATGACCCTTCTAAACTATTTCGTTCTGTTCTGACCTGCCTCTCCTTCCGCCCCTAATTATGGCCACACCTGCAAAATTAGCGCGTTATAGGTAATGTAATCATAGTTTATTACCATAATCAACGCATAACGAGCTAGTCTGAGCCAGTTGTTGTAGGCCTGAAAGAACCGTGGGGATTTGCATCCACCTACTACCCACCACACACACACACACACACACACACACACGCTCGCACACTTTAAGACGAAAGTGTTGGGGTTTTTTTGTTGTCATATACTGTATATACAGAAAGATTAAAAAAAAACTATCGCTTATAATCTCCTCTAGAGACGGTTCCCGTCCTTAATAGAAATTATACCTCCGCCGAACGCTCGATTTGGCCTGCATCGAATAGTTTCCAGATCCATGGCACAAAACTAATTAAATACTGGTTCAAGGTTTTATTACTCAAGCGTCCTCGCGTAACGTCGATGTCAATTCGTTTAGGCATTGTTAACGAAATTCAACCTACACTGTTTTGACCGAATGTTTGTGCCTACATTCGTTCTTTCGTATACACAATAGGCGATTTCAGTCTGTTCATTCGGTCGATATTCAACCATTTGTTTAAACGAAGACTGGTCGCAAATTAAAAGGAGATAATCGGCGAGGTAAAGGAGAAAATCTGTTTAACACACCGGCCTCGGTGGCGTCGTGGCAGGTCATCGGTCTACAGGCTGGTAGGTACTGGGTTCGGATCCCAGTCGAGGCATGGGATTTTTAATCCAGATACCGACTCCAAACCCTGAGTGAGTGCTCCGCAAGGCTCAATGGGTAGGTGTAAACAACTTGCACCGACCAGTGATCCATAACTGGTTTAACAAAGGCCATGGTTTGTGCTATCCTGCCTGTGGGAAGCGCAAATAAAAGATCCCTTGCCGCTAATCGAAAGAGTAGCCCATGTAGTTTCGACAGCGGGTTTCTTCTTAGAATCTGTGTGGTCCTCCTTAACCATATGTCTGACGCCATATAACCGTAAATAAAATGTGTTGAGTGCGTCGTTAAATAAAACATTTCTTTCTTTTTTTCTGTTTAACACAGACAGAAAAACAACAAAACACAATATTTTCAGCCTGTTATAAAATATGTATGAACGAAGGAAGGAAGGAAAGAAATATTTTATTTAACGACGCGCTCAACACATTTTATTTACGGTTATATGGCGTCGGTGTCTGAATGAAAGACATAGACATATTGTGTGAAACACAGCAAACATTATGCATGTACGAACGTACTCATAATTACTGTGTCAAAAGCAATGGTGGTTTACAAAATGCTATAATCTCAACACACCATAGACGAGCAATATTCATGGTTTATCGCTCACCTAATCAATGCTAGTTAAGTTGTCTCTTTTTTTTAACAACACCACTAGATCACATTGATTTATTAATCATCGGCTATTGGTAATTTTGACACAGTCATAGAGAGGAAACCCGCTACATTTTTCCCCCTATTAGTAGCAATGGATCTTTTATATGCACCATCCCGCAGACAGGATAGCACATACCACTGCCTTTTATATACCAGTTGTGGTGCACTGGTTGGAACGAGAAATAACCCAGTGGGCCCACCGACAGCGATCGATCCTAGACTGACCGCGTATAAGGCGTGCGCTTTACCACTGGGCCCCTGCGCGTGCTGTAACCTCACCGTGGTGCAGGGGTGTAACATTCTCTTTGAGAATGGCCAATACAGCACAAATTGAAGTTTAGAATAAAATTCAGTGTCCGTAAAATTCTGTGATATTTGTATTTGTATTTTTGCACAGTTCTTTACACTGGTTTTGTTTAAACCTTGAATTTTTATATTGATGTTGATCATCACTTTATTTATTTATTTGCATTACCATAGTTTGACACCCAATAGCCGATGTATTTTTCGTGCTGGGGTGTCGTTAAACATTCATTCTTTACCACTGGGCTACCCCCCTCCCCCCCCCCCCCCTCCATGCTAGCCAAGGTTGAAAAGGTGCTTTATATCACGCTTGTTCCCCGTGCAAGTCACTCTGCCCTCACATAAAGGTTGAGAGGTGTTTTACATCATTCTTGTGTTCCTGTCACGTTACAAACAGGCCATTAGATACTAATTATTGCCCAGTGAGGCGAGCAGTCTTGTGATGTTAACAACAGTGCAAGAGGCGATTGAAGCCCGCCATGATCAATATCACACTCGTGTTTTCAAAGACGAACGCATTAGTCGATGGAATTCTTACACGGCTACAATGGATTAAACATTTTGATTGTTCACTTGGCTGGTTTGGCCGAGAACGTACAGCAATACCTGGTATTAAACGGTCATCATCTAAAGCCCTTTTTACGCGTAATATTTGTAACATGCAGCTGGACAAAAAGTAGCATTTCGAAATTGTAA
Organism: Gigantopelta aegis; assembly: GCF_016097555.1. Taxonomy (NCBI): domain Eukaryota; kingdom Metazoa; phylum Mollusca; class Gastropoda; order Neomphalida; family Peltospiridae; genus Gigantopelta; species Gigantopelta aegis. The sequence goes on along the minus strand of NC_054708.1, from coordinate 43,028,836 downwards.
GGGCACTGTTTCGTGGTGGTGGTAAGGTGGGGGGGGGGGGGGGGTCTGTTTTGTTCCTGGTATTTTACAATTTTTTTTTTTTTTTTTTTTTTAAGTTTATTTCCATAAAATGCCACATTTACATTCTTGTTATATACCCACGTGGCTTGGGTATACTATACACACACATATACATAATAAATATCATACATCTTATTAGAAGAAATGACATCGCAAAATAATGATAATGAAAAATAGCTATGTACATCTATTACAATGTAACATGATAGGGATCGGCAAATTTGTGCAAGGCATGACGTCATGCATAATGCTTTAAAGGGACACACCCTAGTTACGTTTATTTGTTAACCATTACGGCGTTGTTTTTCGCTATTAAACCCCATTTTTCACAAATAAAATTGCACTTTACTTACATTTTATTATTTAGAATACACATTTCCATTCACCTGAAGTGCTTTTTGGTAATCCTGATGTTTGTAAAACCACGAAATGCATTTTTTGCATTTTTTCACAAGACGTGTTGTCGAGAAAAACCCGTTAAGCAAGCGAGGTCCAATCTATTTTTAAAGGGAATATTTCCATTTCAATGTCACAGACTTTGGTATATCACGTGACCGTTATCATTTTGGTTCGGTTTGTTTTCTCGTGCACGGTTCGCGCAATCAACATCCGATTTGTTGTTGTTCATTTGTGAGATTTTTCTTCACAGTTCGTGAACATTTTCAGTAACAATAAAGTTCAGACAAGTAAGTGTCTCAATACAAAACGTTACAAACCCTTAAAACCAATAATTTTGCTAAGTCTTACGATATCTGGAGAGGGGATACAACCAGGACAGAACAGTTGGAACCTGTCCAGGAGAGGTGAAACGAACGCACCCCAAGTCTGTGAAATTTGTCGTGACGTAGGCATTGTTGTGCTTCGAGCGACATCTACCGGTGACATCAGAATACTAACTTTCAAAATTATTTCAAGCAATTGGGACATGGGGATTCCCATGGTATTTATCGATATAAAACCTGCTTTTTCACTCCATTTGATAAAAACGTGATCTAAGTGTGTTACAGGTTTGTAGATTAGCCAAATTATAATTTATTTTCGCTGGATGGAACTAGGGTGTGCTGCTTTAAGCGGTCATCTAAAGCCATTTTTACCTATAACATTTGTAACAGGTCGCAAATCGGTTTAAAAAAAAAAAAAAAAATGTAACAACAACGAAATGTCCTAACCATGAGGGTCACACTACCATCTTTTAGAAACCCTGCTAACTAAGCCCTTTTTATGGAAACTTAGTCAAAAAGATGAAATGTTGATAACTGCGTCTGGTCTTCGGTGTTACAGAATTTCTGGTAATCAGGCTTGATGGGAAAACACAACGTCTAAATTACGTGAGTTGAATATGAAGATGAAATTATCAGAACATCATAATACATAGCCTGCAGCTAGACAAAAAGTGGGATTTCAAAACTGTAATGGCACTGTTTCTTGGGGTGGGAGTGTGGGGGGGGGGGGGGCTCTTTCGTCCCTGGTGTTTTAAAAATGTTCCATGTGCAAGGCAGGTCATGCATAATGTATGATTTAGCAGAATAGTAAATATGTCTTTTCGAGAAAGATCTACTTTTAAAGGCATACTGTCACAGATTTAAGGACCTTATTTCTCTAAAAATGGATAATAAATAAAAATTACATTAAATTGTTGGAAACCAAATCTAGCTATTTCATCACCATAACTGAACCATGATGGAGTGAAATCCATGTCAACCCTCTCTGCAATTTTAGTTTTTGAATTATGGACCATTGCCATAATTCAATTATTTTTACAAAATATCATTAATAAATGGAGTATGGTGGTTATGAAGATGGTTGAATAAAGTACATTTAGGGACAAATCAAATTAGTTTTGTTCAGGTAATACTTTGTTAGACCATTAAATAGGTCAGTGGTCTGTGATATGCCTTTAACAGAGGTTTCACCAGTGTTTGAGAAATATATAAATAATGAAATAGAATTTATAATGTAGTAAAAATAGCAAGTGAACTACAAAGACGTTTGTATATAAAAAAAAAAATAATAAAAAAAAAATAATAATAATAATAATAAAAACCCCACCGCATGTCGTCAGGCAGCGGTATCTAAATATAGAGTAACAAAAGGAGAACCTACTTCGTCAAGACGTTGGAACAGAATGAGCGCAGCTGGAATGCGAAATCTCAGTTCTATTGGAGTAGGATAGGAAAGTGATGTCTGTGTTATGAAACCTCGGCTCGTATTAAACTACGACAACATCATATCTACCGTGTGATTATTGCGATACCTGGGGCTTACTTCACTAAACTATCGTAACTTTGCGATCTTGCAATGCCATGTAAAACGGCTTGCAAGGACGCTGTGATGTTGTTTAACCGATGTTTAGAGAGATTTAGGCTTTACATACCAATGGTAAAGCGCACGCCTGATGCGCGGTCGGTCTAGGATTGATCCCCGTCGGTGGACCCATTGGGTTATTTCTCGTTCCAGACTTTGCATCACGACTGGTATATCAAAGGCCGTGGTATGTGCTATCCTCTCTGTGGGATGGTGCATATAAAAGATCCCTTGTTACTAATAAAAAAAAATGTAGCGAGTTTCCTCTCTAAGACTATATGTCAAAATTACCAAATGTTTGACATCCAATAGCCGATGATTAATAAATCAATGTGCTCTAGTGGTGTCGTTAAAAAAACTAACTTTTAGGTACCTGGTCGAGTGCAAAATGTTTGTTTGGTTTAGGTACCTGGTCGAGTGCAAAATGTTTGTTTGTTTTGTTTAACGACACCACTGGAGCACATTGATTAATTAATTATCGGCTATTGGATGTCAAACATTTAAAAATTCTGACTAGTAGTCATCAGAGGAAACCTGTTACATTTTTTCAAATGCAGCATGGGATCTTTTATATGCATTTTCCCACAGACAGGAAAGCACATACCACGGCCTTTGTCCAGTTATGATGCACTGGTTGGATCGAGAAAAAACCTGGTCGAGTGAGTGAACGAAATAACCTGCTGCTGCCACAGCGTTTACCCTCAAATAGTAGTACTGTACAGGGCAGCACATTCACCGTGTTTAATATACCAGTCGTGGTACATTGGCTGTCACGGGAAAACAGCGTGTCAGCTTCAGTGACAGTTCCCGTTAGACACGAAGGTCGCATCCATAGATCAAACAGTGAAATGGTTTTAAATCTATGTTCAAGTTAATTGTGTGGAACGATCTACTGTCAATGGAAGTGTGTGGAATTCTGATCTACATTATACATCTAACATCTGAAGAGTTCAAATATAGATTAATTGGTAGATGAAACAGTTTTCTCTTTGTATTTCGCTTGTAAGTTGACAGGCAATGACGGATTCTTGTCATTAAAATGCCAAACTGAAAACTCATCATGAAAAGTGTTTTTTTAATATTCTATTTTATATTCCTTTTTGGGGGAAAATGTGTTTTGATGAAAACATTTTACCGTTATCAAATTAAATGTAATGAAAGTACATCGTTGGTCTTTCAAGCCGTCGTGACTTGACGTAAAGGTTCTGGATAATAGAATTTCTAGGCGATTTGAATGTTGCATAATGTATTCTTTGCCCAGTTAAATCTGTATAATTCGTGACAACGGGCCATTTGATTTAGCAATGAAGAAAATATATTCCCAGAACATTTCCTGGTGGCTTAGTCACCGAGCGACGTTTGTTGCAGTAGGCAGGTAATTTACAAAATGAGTAATTACAACGTTCACAGTAAAACTAAAAAAAAAATTGTTTAACGACACCACTAGCACATTAAGGTATTGGATGTCAAACATTTGGTAAATCTGACATATAAATCTTATAGAGAAAAGCGAATACATTGTTCCATTAGTAGCAATGGATCTTTTATATGCACCATACCACCATACCTCAGACAGAATAGCACATACCCCGACCTTTGATATGCCAGTCGTGGTGCACTGGCTGCAACGAGAAATAGCCCAATGGATCCACCGACTGGGATCGATCCCACCATTTGACGACAAAAATATACGAAGTTTTTCGATCCTAATCTATATAAAGATAAAAAATAATCTGGCTTGTTCCTCACCTCAGTAGAGGTTTGCCTCTCCAAATACACAGGTGTTGCCAGGATTATTTTTTAGATTGGAGAGTAACCCATATTGGGGGTAGGGGCAACCCACACTTTGTATGTATGCATATGTGTATGTATGTATGATTTTATAAAATTTAATACAGTTGTTTTGTTTAAAAAGGTTTTGATTGAGAGTCCATGGACTCCGTGTATACTCTCCCCCCACCACTTGCGTACACCACTGTCCAAATATCGTTCTTTTTGGTCCTGTGGCGATACCTGTTTGTTGACCTCATACACAGTAATGCCTCCTTGCAGTAATGATGAATTCACCCTTAAAATAGTCTTCTGAACCAACCGGTGAAGAGGACTGCGGCGATGTCTATATATATGTGTTCTTCCATCTGGGATCAAAGCTGTGACTAAACGTCATAACGCAACAACATGGTGCAGACGGTTTTAGAATTCATTTCCCTCCTGGGTGTATTAAGGCAATAAGTGGACGGCTTGGAATGCTGAACAAAAGACGCATTTTTTAAAGTTATAGAAATATATAGTTTGAGTATTAAATAGCGTTATTGTCGTTGTTCACTTGAAAACACTAACGTCTCGCTGGCCAGAAGATGTATTTTTACAAAATAAATTCATATCGGTATTACTAGAAACACATTAAGACTTTTTAGAGATAACAAATTCTATATTTTTGAAGTCCAGTTTTTTGTGCTGTTTTTTTTTTTTTGGGGGGGGGGGGGGGGGGGGGGGGGGGGGGGGGGGTGGGGGGAGTTTGGCGGGTTGGGGAAGGGTTGTTGTTTTGTTTGTTTGTCTGTTGGTTTTTGGGGGGTATTTTGTAGTTGTTTTTGTTTGTTGGGTTTTGGGGTTTTTTTTTGTTTTTTTGGGTTGTTGTTGTTTTTGGGGGGTTTTGGGGGCAATGCTATATTAAATTATTTCTTCATAATAAACTCGCTTTCAGTTTATAGATCGATACTGCATAAAGTGCACAAAGTAAATCTTTTTTATCTACTGAAAGGTTGAGATAATCTGCTATCAATAGGTTGTGATGATCAAACGTGCAAATCTCATACAATCTGCTTTGATTGGCTATGTTAGGCTCAATGCTGTAATTGAAAGTGATTGTACTATTAATCTATGTTTCTCTTTAACAATGATGTACATTGTTCTTGCTAATGAAAGAAGTTGAAAGTTCATGATGGTATCTACATGTGTGTTCTTGACATTAGCAGCCCAGTGGTAAAACGCTTGCTTGGTGCGCGGTCGTTTTGGGGTCGATCCCCGTCTGTGAGCCCATCGGGTTATATCTCATTCCAGCCAGTGAACCGTGAATGGTATATCAAAGGCCGTGGTATGTGCTATCCTGTCTGGCATTGTGCATATAAAAGATCTCATGCTACTAATGGAAAAATGTAGCGGGTTTCCTCTCTAAGACTATATGTCCAAATTACCAAATATTTGAAATCCAATAGCCGATGATTAATAAATCAATTTGCTCTAGTGGTGTCGTTAAACAAAACAAACATTAACTTTGACATTAGTAGTTCATAGTTATATTTATTTAACAAGTGTCCCAATCAGTGCCCATCACTGGTGCATTGTATATTACAGGCCGCGGTATGTGCTGCCCTGTATTTGGGAAAGTGCATATAGCGAGTTTCCTCTGATGACTACGTATCGGGATTACCAAATGTTTGACGTCGAGTAACCGATGATAAATAAACGTCTGTGCTCTAGTGGTTTCGTTAAGCAAAACAAAAACTTTAACTTTCAATTTACGTTTTAATACATCTAACACTTATTCATAAACAACCATTCTTTTTATTATCTCGATCCTGTTTGACGATTTATTTACTTTTATCATTCGTGCCTCTTATAATGATCACTCAACTACACGACGAATTACAATCCGGTTTGATATCGGTGGGTGACATTTGGCGAATTCGCGTTATGTCCTTATTTAAAATAAGATTATCGATTTTTTTTTACACAGAGGAAAAAAAAAACGTAGTCCAGCTTTCAGCAAATTAGCCAGAATTTTGCTACACTTCGCAACAAATGTAGGATAATTGTCCGCAAGGCACCAATATTTTGTGAGCGTAAAATCGATAACTATGTATTCTCAGCTTCACATTCTGTGATTCGTTCGCGCTTATTAGCGTTGTTCGGTGCACAATGGCATACCCTGTCAAACACTTGGTAATTCCGTCCTGACTGCAATACACGTTCCGTTGACACTGTCAGAAGAGCTATTGTGCAGGGACATTCTACAAGGACGTTATTAATCATTACAGGTTGTGGCTTAGCGATTTCGTTATTATTGTAATAAACATTTCGCTCGGCTGTTGGTCGGAGCTCTGTTTTCTTGAGCACACACATGAATACGGCCGAAAGGTGCAGCGACTATATATGGCAGTACGCAATTATGGCAGCCTGATATGAACATTCGAAATCTTTGTTGCGCATTCAAAAAGGTGCATAGGGTGAAACATAGCCCAGTGGTACAGCACTCGCTCGATGCGCGGTCGGTGTGAGATCGATCCCCGTCAGTGGGCACTTTGGGCTATTTCTCGTTCCAGCCAGCGCACCACGACTGGTATATCAAAGGCCGTGGTATGTACTACCCTGTATGTGGGATGGTGCATATAAAAGATCACTTGCTGCTAATCGGAAAGAGTAGTCCATGAAGTGGCGACAGTGGGTTTCCTCTCTCAATATCTGTGTGGTTCTTAACCATATGTCTGACGTATGTTGAGTGCGTCGTTAAATAAAACACGTCTTTCTCTCTTTCTTTCAAAAGGGTGCACAGAAAAAAAAATCGAATGTTAATATTGAGCTAAATAATTATGTTTTTACATTAAATTAAAGACCTGTAAATAGTTTTGAAACGGCGCAGAAGCAAACGTTTACAAATACAAAAAAGTAAAACGTAATTTTTGGAAAACAAACAAAAACGTCTAAGTGCAATAACCGATATATTGGCTGGCATATCGTAAGCAATGGTATGGGTTGTTCTGTTTCTGAGAAAGAGACATAAAAGACATACGAGTGATAACTGGTACATGTAGATAGTTTGGCTATGTATGTACCAAGCTAGAGTCTGGTTGCGCTCATCTCTCCTTCAGAAACAAAGTAATTGAAACGTGCCAGTAAATTATGCCCGCATAGCAAGACAGTTGGAGTTCGCGTAAATATTGGAATCTCCGACTGAGATAAATAAATCAGTCTAGAAACCAAATGAGTTTAGCGTCCACTTCCTGCATTCTCCAGAATCATGTAATACTCCTATGTTATAAACAAGAAGATTATGTCATTCTATTTTAGTGCTTTTATTTAATTAAATTACAAGCTTGGTTTCCTCGACATGAAATTCACATGCCAAAGCTTAAGTTCAGATGAATACTAGTAGATCAGTGCTTGTTAACAAATTTATCTGATCCATTAACAAGCACACAAACACACAAAGAAAAATAAGCTGAAAATGCGTTTATATGTCTGGGTCATATCACAGCGTATATCAGATGAAGCTGTTTAAATCCACATACTGATGCATTGATAAATTGATCACATTTACCTGTGTGAAAGGCAAACTATAATTCTATTATCATGGCACATGACTGGTAATGCTGATTTGTTTGTTAGCAAAGTAGGTGCATATTTTAGAATTCTGTTATATTTATTATATCTAAAAAAAAAATTAAAAAGGTAAATGTTTATTTCGTTTAACGACACCATTGAATGAATGAATGAATGAATGAATGTTTAACGACACCCCAGCACGAAAAATACATCGGCTATTGGGTGTCAAACTATGGTAATGCAAACAAATAAGGTGATGATCAACATCAATATAAAAATTCAAGATTGAAATAAAAACAATGTAAAGAACTGTGAAAAAATACAAATATCACAGATAGATACTGACATTTACTCAAAACTTCAATTTGTGCTGTATTGGCCATTCTCAAAGAGAATGTTACACCCCTGCACCACGGTGAGGTTACAGCACGCGCAGGGGCATGGGCGTATGGGGACTCTTTGATTTAGGGGGGCTGGAGGGGTTGATTTGCCCGAAATTTTACCCAGATAAAAACTGCCCGAATTTTCCCCACTGTTTTGCCCAAATTTGGGGGGGGGGGAGGATTGGGGCAATTGCCCCCCCCCCCCCCCCCCCCGCCGGGTCGTACGCTCATGCGCAGGGGGACACCATTGATGCACAAATATTAGTTATCGGCTATTGGACGTCAAACATTTGGTAATTCTGACATATAATCTAAAAAGAGGAAACATGTTACATTATTTCCTTTAGCAGCAAGAGATCTTTTATATGCACCATCGCACAGACAAGATAGCACATGCCACGTCATTTCATATACCAATCGTGTTGCAGTGACTGGAATGAGAAATAGCCCAATGGACCCACCAACGGGGATCGAGCCTAAACCGACTGTGCATTAGGCGAGCGCTTTACCACTGGGTTACATCCCGCCCCTGTCAATTTTATATTTCTAAATAGAAAAGAAACTAATGCCAAATTAGAAAAACTTGACCAAATGCATTTTCCATACATACCACTTTTGAGTACATGAACGAAAATGTCCACCAAACATGAATGTGAATATCATGAATGTATAATCATCATCATCATCATCATCATCATCGTCATAATAATAATAATAATAATAATAATAATAAAAAAAAAAAAAAAAATAATAATATTAATAATCACTATCGTTAACATTTGTTTTTGGTGGATTTAAAGGATAAAATATCACAAATGCCATTTGATATACACCTAACACTGCTGATTCGAAGCTTGCTGTTGTGTTTTAAAAAGATGTCTCTTCCTTGTTGTTAATGATTCATTCTTGGACTTTGACTTGGAAATAATTTCAACGTGTACCTTCAGAGCAAGCTGTTGTAGCGGACGCCTGTCTTGGGCGCACGTTCTAGCCGAGGCCAGTTATTTTGTCCAAGACAGGGGGAAAGGTTCCTTGTTAGTTTTCGCTTCATCTTATCTTTTCAGAGCTGGACAGCAGACTTGGAAACATTTATACAAGTATTAGTTCGACAAATCCACTAGCCCGACACCCAGGGCTTGTGCTTTTTAACACAGGGCTAGTGACAAATGCAAACCCAGTAGCCCGACGGGCTAGTGGGTTTAAAACAAAAAAACCCAATAAAATTAAAAGGGCTAGCAAGTTAATGTATGCCTTCTGCAGTTTATTAAAATAAACATTATTCTTATCTATTTTCAGACTCTGACTCTTTGGTGCAGAAAGCGAAAAAGATATCCAGCCTTCCGGACCTGAACGGATCCCGTAGCATGTTCATCTTCTACGGATAGTAGACGTCTGTTCATACTCTTTTCATTCAATCAACGTCAACGTCTGCACGATGACGACCTCCAGCAGCTACGTGGCTGTGGTGGAATTCGCCGAGAACACGAGTCCGTCTGTGGCCATCCAGAACCAGTTCAGCACATCGTTCAACCCGCTGCATGTCCCACATCGAGAGCAGGACCAGGTGATGCGACTCACGTGGCTCATGGTGCTGTTCGTGCTGATGTACTCCGTCATATTCATTGTGGGCGTCTCCGGAAATGCTCTGGTCGTGTTTATAGTAATGCGCAACAAGGCCATGCAGACGATCACGAACATCTTCATAACAAATCTCGCCATTTCGGATATACTGATGTGTCTGCTGGCAGTTCCCTTCACGCCCATTTCATACTTCCTCAATTCGTGGATCTTCGGGGAGGGACTATGTCACATCGTCCCCATGATTCTTTGTATCAGCGTTTACGTGTCGACACTCACCTCCACGGCGATCGCAGTGGACAGGTATTTTGTCATTGTGTATCCTTTCAAGCCGAGGATGAAGGTCTACATGTGCGTCCTCATGATCATTGCCATCTGGATTATCTCGGTGTCCATATCCCTGCCTCTGGGAATCTACCACGAGGTGCAGGAGTCCGGCAACAACAGCAACAGCTTCGCGTGTTCGGAGAAATGGCCTCGTACCCAGGCGCGGCAGTTTTTCACCGTGACGAGTCTCGTGCTCCAGTACATTGTGCCTTGTAGCATCATCACGTTCTGCTACACGATGGTCTCCCTTGCACTGAAAAAGAGGATCAAGGTTAAGATAGGAAGTGGATGCAGGACGAGGGAGAGGGACGAACTGGAGACCAAAAGAAAAAAGAGGACCAATAAAATGTTGATTGCCATGGTTACAATTTTTGTATGCTGTTGGTTGCCGTTGAACATCGTCCATCTTGTCAGGGAATACGAGAATTCAGTTGACGATTGGTTTTATTTTACCCTCACGTTTTTCATTTCCCATGTAATTGCCATGAGCTCCACTATATACAATCCTTTCCTTTATGCGTGGATGAACGAAAATTTCAAAAAGGAGTTCAAGCAAGTCGTGCCATGTTTTTTCTTAGGGGCTGGACAATCTACCACAAACAGTAGCTACACCCAGTACACAAATGTTGACACGCAACCGTCTGTTATTATCAACAGATCACCCATGAAAAACGGCAATGACAATTGTGCCAAGGAGACGAAAGCTATTTACGATGCTGATTCAGAAAAGGTTCATTTAAATATTGCAGAAGAGGATAAGGATGAGGCAACATGACATGTTAGTCGTTAAAGGGATACCAACCTTGCAATGCCTTTTTCTTGGACTCGACATATCTGCTTTTATACTTGATACATTTTAGCTTGCCCGTTGGTGTTACTTATGGATTAATAATACTGAAAGGACATGCACTACGGATGTGCATAAACCAGAGACTGTATTTGAATCCATGAAACTGAATGCAGACAGGATGCTGGTAGAAGACGGGTCTTATTTCGTGTCATAAACGAACTCTAAGGACGTGTGTTTTGAAATTGATGACGGTGATGCATGACGGTCAGGGATTGACAACGACTCGTTGTGCCAGTATTGCGTGTAGCTTCCGGTGGTGAGAACTGTGTCCTAATTTACTAGGGTGTGGCGGTGCAGTGGAAACGATCCTATTTTACTAGACGTGGAGGTGTGAATCACGTTCATTCGGTTTAACGTCTGCGAGAGTTAACGTTTGATTTAGGACTGGTATTACTACCCACTCGTATATTTTGTAATACGATTGCTGTAAAGTGCAGTTAAGGGAAGACGTTAAAAATCTTGACAAGTACAGTTATATCCACTGGAGATTCAAGTATGGCCGTCCTGGACACAATTTTCTGTTCTCAAGGGAGGTAGTGGTAAAAAACAACACACAGGCAGCTCCATAAATAATGATTGAAAAGTTAATTACGTGACATTTGTGTAAGTAGCTCAAATGGCTGCCACTACTATGACGTCCAATAAAAAGGTGTATATGTGTGATAACTGAACTGATTGATGGTTGTCTTATGCGATATCGCTACTGGATATTCACGATGTTGATATCTCTGATACATATTCATGAAATCCGCATGCTGTTAACTTGCGGATTATTCAAGATCGGTGACATCATTAAATGTATATACAATGTAATATAAATGTGGGCACGAAGTATTCCTTAACGCTTTCATCGTTGGTTATTCGTGAAAACTAGTGTATTGGATTTCCAAAACTCGCGCATCACTGAGTATCCATATCGCTATTATCAGTAGGTGTTTTTGCGAATATAGACGTGAATGAATATTCGCGAACGCCGATTCATAAACTATCCATAAATGCCGATATCGTGTCTGTTTTGTCGGTGTATCCATCTTATCCGTTTGTGTCTCTATGACAACGGTGCCTGATCATGTAGACGTTTTGTTGTTTGCCATTATCATACCATTTTTGTGCTGGGGTGTCGTTAAACATTCATTCATTCATTTATTATCATACCACAGCAAAAATTAATACTAAAACACCGTATAGTTCGTCAGCTATTTCTGTTTAGTCATTAACGCCAACAACAATTTCGATGATTATTTTTAATGGTGTGTTTTAAAGACCAGGGCCCTGTTTCACTAAACATCGTAAGCCAAGTTTTGCACGTAAACGTAAATTTACGACTAAACTACAATTCTTATTACTATTATAGTACAGCAAATATAGTTAGAAACACACATATTTAATTTTCGTTTGTCCTTAAAATGCTCCATTTTCCTTAATGGTGTAATTTTCTTCGTGAAAATAGATGGCAAACACTCGTAAATGTATACCTGGTATAACTGCTAGTCGCAGACGTAAATTTACGATGTTTTGTGAAATTGCTCCCAGGGATCCATTCTACGAAATAAGGTTAATTGTAGTGACTTACGGCAAAGTTTACGGCTGACACAGGTAATATTTACAAACGTTCCAAAAGGCAACCTTACGGCAGTCCGATTTCACAAAAAGATTTTAACGTCAAAGTGGCATTTACAACCATTCGGAACATCTCGGATGTTTCGGTTGGTACCGGACACCCACGAAGTAACTTTACTAATTTATTTACGAAGTTATATTTGCCGGATGCAACAGACATGAGAGTTATTTCCCGTATGAAAATGTGTGTTTTTTATCGAATGCCCAGTTTCATAAAAGCTATCAGCAGATTCAGTTTGACGCAAATTAAATCGTACCCTTCTTAGAAAATCATAAAATATAACTTTTACTGCGATAATCAACGGGAATTTGCGTGGGTGTTTTTAAAATAAATAATGGCATAATCAACTGGTATCTGAAAAAAAACCATGACTATGTTACAAAATGAATATGGTACGAAATGACTATGGTACCACGAAACGATTTTGGTAAGAAATGGCCAAACAGCGTTGTACGAAATGACTAAGAATCATTCACATGCACTCGGTTTGTGCCGTGCTGCGAGTCGTTTTCATGCGGCATGCAATGTGTTTTTCCACTAGAGCATATTGATTTATTAATCATCGGCTATTGGATGTCAATATCCTATGTCAATCAGGCTCTCTCTCTCTCTCTCTCTCTCTCTCTCTCTCTCTCTCTCTCTCTCTCTCTCTCTCTCTCTCTCTCTCTCTCTGCAATTGTGGATAGGTAATGACGTGTTGCGTATATCAAACATTCTATAAATACGCCTATTTAATAGATATTTTACGTCAAATAATATTGCGAATGTGATGAGTTATTAATACTATTGTTGCTAGCATATCCATAACATTCAGCGTACATCAGCTGTTACAAACGTGAATCATTGTGTTTTATGACCGTGTATACACTGTGTTATGTATGTCCTTGTATTGCGATGCTGTGACGTTGTATATCTGTACTTCAATGGCGGTACCTTAAATTATAAAGTGTGGTTCCTTACAATAAGCTACAAGTGTTTTGACTCAATTATTTTGGGGCCAAGAAAACATCAACAATTTACTATCAGTCTATTGAATTACCACATGTTGTTGTCGTTTACAGCTTTACTTATTGTTGGCGTTTTACTGTACATAGCATACCTTTGTTACTAATACTGTAAAATCTTCCTGTCCGTTAACAAATTTGAAAGGGATAAATTAACGTCTGTTCTATTAAAGCGGCTCACCACTAACAGGAATCCTAAATCATGATGGCCGTCTACACAGTGATTAAGCCAGCTTACGTGGTGTTAGTTTTATTGGAAGAAAAGACCCAATGATGCGATGGCTCAGCATAAACCATGACATAACGACCATCAAGACATAATTCCTTCATGCAATCCTCTGCAGTCCGAGCTGATATCAGCTGTTTATAATCGACTCCATACGGGATCACCGTTAATACATTGAGCCAACAGTAAAACAAGTGTTTTTTGTGTGTGTGGGTGGGTGGGGGGAGGGGGAGTCTTTGGAGTGAGTATTGTAACATCAGTGATTCCCCAAGCAATCTATGGTGATTGTTTTCGTATGGCAAGCTGTCCATTTTGTATCATATTCAGGACTGTTCTTTCAGGCATTAATGTTTATATACTGCAATGGTGAGAATATTATAGTAATTCATTAATTTGCGAATATTCCCAGCAAATTATCTTGTCAATAAACTTATTGTAACATCACTTAGAATATTTGGGAAATATGCACCTCATGGCAATTGTATGAAGCGTTATTTTTAACAGCGTGTTTCCATAATTTGGCAAAATATGTTTTATATGTGGCTGGGTTCTTAACAAATGCCACTAAACAGACATGACAAGCTTGCCTCTACCAATCAACTCCATCCCCCACCCCAGCCACTCAACCCACATACTTCCTATTTAGGATATACTCATTATTGAATTTCCATTCGTATAGCCTATTAAAGAAAGAAAGAAATGATTTATTTAATGAAGCCACTCAGTTCATTTTACTTACAGTTATATTGCGTCGGGCTGCTCGTTTCGATTAGTAGCAAGAGATATTTTAATATGCAGCATATCACAAATATTATAGTACATACCATGGCCAATAACAAGAGAAGCTATGTGATTGGTACTGGCTTCTTTTTCAACTTTCTAGACCACCCTTTGCAATTCGCAAAAGTCATAGAGTGAGCAATGATTGACGCTGACTACACAATGTACTTAGATCACAGTAAAAAAAAGTCCATTACCTTCCTTTTTGTAATTTGACGGGTAAAAACAATTATATCTTGATCGTCGATAGCGGCTGCTGGAGCCACTATATTGTAAATATTTATTGTGTTTGAAAATAGCATGCTGGTAATGCTAGGAGTAGTTATTTCTAAAGCATTACGTCGGTACTAAAACGCAAAACTAATTATACACTTAACTAAATGGATACTAACCCAGACTACCTTTGTGTACAAGTCGTTAAATGACAATACTATATTTTTAGTTATTTGTTTTGGGGCAATGTGCCAAATATATAAATATGACTGGGAGGATACATTTAGATCCCACTATTGTTCACGGATCATTGGTAACAGTGTACCCTGGCTATGTCCACCAATTGATAGAGGCTTTTTATCTCCTATTATTGCAAGCAAATTAGTCATTATATGTATTCACGAGAGATTCATAAAACACTGAGCAGAAATCTGTTTATTTGCTTTGTTATACATTGTTGATTTTGAATTGTTGTCAAGGCAGAGTTTCACATAAATACTCCATTTGTTGCTTTTTAATGGGAGTAACTGTATAAATAGGTATTATTATACAAGTTGTACTGATTTTACGAAACGATTGTCAGGGTTATTGTATTAAGCGAGAGCGAGGGTAATACATGAGTTCTGACACGAGTATCGTAAAATCAGTATGACTTACACGCGAGTGTAATCATTTTTTTATTACCCGCATTATCCAAACTATTATTTTCACGAATAACAAGCTAGGACCATGTCAAAACGTTTCAAACGTAACTAAAACGAGACGAGGAAATGACATCATTTACACTGGGGAAGCCGCATTAAGTTATTAACGTAGCTTCACAAATTACGTCATTCGTTGTGACGTGAAAACATTTTGACGCACATGGGTCATACTGGTTATATATCACTGAATATCTTGAACTATGTGGATAATAATATCATACACTATACTCTGATCTAACGAAAGAGTTCTAGGTACGTTTGTTTTATTGCTTTTGGGTTTTGTTGGATGGTTAGCTTATGGGGTTTTAAAGGCATACTGTTACGGATTTAAAGACCTTATTTCTCGAAAAATGAATAGTAAATAAACATTAGATTAATTGTTGGAAACCAAATCTAGCTATTGCATCACCGTAAATGAACCATGATGAAGTGAAATCCACGTCAAGCCTCTCGCCAATTTTAGTTTTTGAATTATGGACCATTGCCATAATTGAATTATTTTTACAAAATATCGTTAATAAATGGAGTATGGTGGTTATAAAGATTGTTGAAGTAAATAAATTTTTGTTCAGGTAATACTTTATTAGGCCATTAAATAGGTCAGTGGTCTGTGACGATATGCCTTTAAAGTTGCTGTTGTTGGGGGGGGGGGGGGGGGGGGGGGGTAGGGTGAAAGCAAAATTTTAAGCAAACACCCATTCACCTTAAAATCGATTACAGTAATTACACAAGACTTCGGGTGGGGGGGGGGGGGATATTTGTCTGGGCACCCGACACTGACTAGGAAACAAAAGAGCTGACTTGTATTGTTTTAGTAAAAAGAGTATATATACACATTTTTGCTAGGGCTCGTAGGGGTGAATGTAGTAAATACAAAAGTCCATGTACCCTACACACAAGTTGTTTTAAGCCTAACGTAGCATAACTGAATTTTAAAAATTTGTATAACAAAATATATCATTTACCCTCCATATTGATTGAAATAGACGATAATATTTGACATGATTAGTACTTACTTGGAATGGTATGTGTGACTCTTTTGTGTTACGTTTCTTTCTTGCACACACCGGCCTCGGTGGCGTCGTGGTTAGGCCATCGGTCTACAGGCTGGTAGGTACTGGGTTCGGATCCCAGTCGAGGCATGGGATTTTTAATCCAGATACCGACTCCAAACCCTGAGTGAGTGCTCCGCAAGGCTCAATGGATAGGTGTAAACCACTTGCACCGACCAGTGATCCATAACTGGTTAAAAAAAAACAGTGTCAGAATGACCATATATTTGACGTCCAATGGCCGATGATAAGATTTTAAAAAATCACTGTGCTCTAGTGGCGTCGTGAAATAAAACAAATTTTACTTTCTTGCACAAAACGTAATGACCAAAATTCACCCCCTGTTCCTCCGAGACTCCTCGACATTGTACTATGATGCATGGTATTCCTTACTGATGTCACTGGCCTCGGTGGCGTCGTGACAGGCCATCGGTCTACAGGCTGGTAGGTACTGGGTTCGGATCCCAGTCGAGGCATGAGATATTTAATCCAGATACCGACTCCAAACCCTGAGTGAGTGCTCCTCAAGGCTCAATGGATAGATGTAAACCACTTGCACCGACCAGTGATCCATAACTGGTTCAACAAAGGCCATGGTTTGTGCTATCCTGCCTGTGGGAAGCGCAAATAAAAGATCCCTTGCTGCTAATCGGAAGAGTAGCCCATGTAGTGGCGACAGCGGGTTTCCTCTCAAAATCTGTGTGGTCCTTAACCATATGTCTGACGCCATATAACCGTAAATAAAATGTGTTGAGTGCGTCGTTAAATAAAACATTCCTTTCTTTTTTCCTTACTGATGTTGAAAATTCTCTCCTCAACCCTACCATTTTAAGTTAACACAATTCTTGACACGCCAGTTTTAGATCAATATAAATAAACAAGCAGAATACGGAAAAACACGTCAACGCAATTATTTATTGTGAAACTCTGCCTGGAAATGGGAAAGTTTTTGTTTCTATTTGAGAATAATATATGAATACAAGATTACAGTTAATTGTACATATGTTGTTATGTTGTTGGTACAAATATATAATTATATTAACAATGTTAGAATGTGCATCCGCTGCCATACTCATGTTATATGGAGTCTGTATATATGATAACGTCCATGCACTGGTATGTCCGTATATTGTCACAGTATGCCAATTATCGGAAATATATATCTGTATTTCAAACATTTTGTCATGTCATTTGTAACTATATGTTTACTCAAAATAAATATTTTTAAAACTCAATAATAAAAATTAATATTTTTTGTGTCAACATGTACAATATTGGTCAGTCGGTGGTTACTGCAATATGTGATGCTTGTCTCTGTTTCACAATGATATACGCACCTGTTAAAACTACATTCCCTGGAATATTTTTTATTATTTAAGCATAGAGAACAGAAATCCAATTACGTTTGGTGCATATATGACGCCGCACTCCGCATTGGTTTCATTACGCTGGCTTATCCAGGTCAAAAACAAAGCCAGTATTTTGAAAGTGGGACACTTTTGACGGGCTCGTACCGATCTCGGTTTTCATTGGCTTATCACAAGTACAGAATTCCCCAACAAGAGATCACGTGAGATTTCGCAATTTTTGAACAAATTTAACTGTCTTGATTGAGGGGTCGTCTCATATCTCCAAAACATATTTATATCCATAGAGGTATGGTACAACGCCTTTCCAGGGGTCGGTGAGTGGGGGATTTGCCTACTAACACTTTATAAAATATCAATTCTGAAATAGGAACGTACGACTGTCGATAATACGTTGTCAAGATCAAACCGGTTTTAACTAAAGACTTTAGTACCGTATCCTCAACAGAACGTTCTTTGTACAGCGCAAGATTTCTCTTTTAATTTTTTGAGACGAACCCTACAATTTGAAATCGGCAAACGCACGTGTTAACTGCAAGTGACAACAGGCTGTCGTTAGTGCTTTGCCGAGCGGGCGGCGAATCGAGCGTATACTTTTGACGATCTCTGTTCATAGCGAACACACACGAGTTTTTTAAAAGTGTATCTGACCTTGTATTTCATATTTGTACATGATGTTATAATATGGTAATCAGATAATGTAACTTTAACTGAAATTGACAACAGGCTGTCGTTTGTGGTTTGCCGAGCAATGGCCGCACATGCGACTAATCGAGCGTATAGTTTTGACGTTCTCCGTTCATAGCGAACACATACGAATTTTTAAAGTGCAGTTGAACTTGTATTTCATATTTGTGCATGATATTATTATATGGTAACCAGACGCTGTAACTTTAAAAACAATACCTGCGCAGAGTATTTTGGAAAGGTTTAAGAACTCGCAGAACATTAACCAAGGTTTGGGAGACATCAACGCAATAACCGCATCAGAAGATAAAACGCGGTTTCAGTGTCTGTGTGCATGTATGCATGTCAGCGTGTGTGTGTGTGTCTCTCTCTCTCTCTCTCTCTCTCTCTCTCTCTCTCTCTCTCTCTCTCTCTCTCTCTCTCTCTCTCTCTCTCTCTCTCTCTCTCTGTGTGTAAAGGGTGTATACTACCAAATCAAATCCCATAGACGACAATAGTAACATATGTGGCTGAAACTCCTACCTGCAACGTATCAACCGACATAAACGCCACGGATATAAATACTACCACCCCTTACACTTAAAGTGAATCAGAAAAAAATGGGGGTCAAGCTGCTCGTTTCTGAGATAACGGGTAGCGTCTATGACTACCCTAGTTTCGCACAAAATTCGAGTACTTTTTTTTACAGGTACCCCATCATGTTTCAAGCACAAGGCTACTTGACACATTGGTACTAGATGAAATAAAAGTGCACATTTTTTTTACCCAGATGAAACTATTATTTTTTACAACCAACACACTCACATTTATAACCAATCACAGGACTTGTGGTGTTCACTCCTCTATCAAAAGTTGGGTGCACCTCGAACTTTGACCCAGCCGGAAGTTATTTGGTTTAGTACTACCTAAAGGGGTAAATTGATGGCGTTTAGTATTTTGGTTTGGATTGCAAATTACTGTCGCTCACGATTCGTCAAATACTTAGGATATTCTTTGAGCTGCTCGTATTTCCAAACAAATTTGTGATAAAAAGCAATTAATGACAATGAGGACCTTTCAGACAGCTGGCTGCTAACTACAGGCCATTTTCCTCAATACTGAATACTTCGAGAAGAAGATTACTTTTAAATATTCATTCATTCATTCTTAAATACATTCATTTACATACATACATACATACATACATACTATGCATGTATGCATACATACATGCATACATACATACATACATACATACATATGCATACAAACATATAAATACATATACATACATAGATACATACATACATACATACATATACATACATACATACATACATACATACATACATACATACATACATACATACATACATTTATTACCCATATGGTCTACAATAGACGGTTACATAAATGTATTTTTCACACGTAATCTTTATTGCCTTTGTCATAACAACACCTTGAAAACTGTTATTGCACACTACTGACGTCACGAGTCGCTATAGCAGCTGCTGCAAGCTTGCGACAGTCGCGGTTTCAGAAATTGACATCAATCCACGTCCCTGTATTTGACATCGCTGGATGTTATTAAAGGGACATTCCTGAGTTTGCTGCAATTTATAAGATGTTATCGACTAACAAATACTTTTCAACGATTGTAATTACATATCAAATATATTTTTCTGCATAAAATATTAGTGGCTGTATATTAAACGTGTTTCTGATCGTTTGTTGTTTTTTTGCTAAAATAATGTTTTTCGTACGTACGAAATTATTTGAAGACAAAATCCAGTTTGGGCTTCTTGCAAATATTAAGACGACCAGAAACACATTGAATATACAGACACTGATATTCTAGATTAGAAAATATATTTAATATGTAAGTTTAATCGTAGAAATATTTTATTAGTCGGAAACATCTTACAATGCAGAAAACTCATGAATGTCCCTTTAAGGTCGATGGTGAAGCGATTACAATTTTCTTACACACCCGTTGGTGAGAACACCATGCTTTATTTATAATAACATATACCCTGTATACACACATACGTGTGTTAACAATTTCAAGACATACGACCAGGGGCCTAATTCACTAAACTCTCGCAACTTTGCGATCTCGCAATACAATGCTAAAAGACTTGCAAAGAGGATGCTTTGTTGTCTAGCAGAGCCTAAGAGACCTTTGTGAATTAGGCCCCAGGTCACCAATGTCATATATTCAATGAACAACCACACGATGAAAATCGATTACAGTGTGACGTATAGTTAACCAATCAATTATCATGTGTCTGTGACGCGTAAGTTACCTGCAAGTGCAAAGCAGAGGCGGATCTAGGGGGCAGGGGCCCAGGCCACCCTCAATTTTGCAATAGTTATAATTTTATTATATGTTAATTTTCATTTTTTTTACGATCCCCCTCCAAACCTCCCCCAAAGTTCCCTTGGCATTCCATCTCATGTGACTGCATCCCTCCCCAAATGGATTTTCTTAATCCACCACTGCAAAGGGTTGCAAATATATTTTAGTCGAAAACGATGTTAACATGTGCTTAAAACCTGGTTTCTGGAGAAATAGAATAATATATTCGTGTCCATTAGATACCATTTATCTCACAACTCATTGTTTAAAAACGTATGAAACTCGCTTTCGCTCGTTAGATACATTTTAAAACAACTCGTTGTGAGATAAATGGTATCTAATGGCCACTTCTGTAGTATTCCCTATATATTTAACATTTCTTCAAAAGCATACTTTGTGGATAGTAAATAAATTATAGCATTCGCAGGAGTACCCGACGCCATATAACCGTAAATAAAATGTGTTGAGTGCGTCGTTAAATAAATCATTTCCTTCGCAGGAGTGCCATTCGAAATTTATGAAACTCGTTTTGGAATTGTTTTATACCCCTCGCTTTCGCTGGGGAATAAAATAATTCCCAAACTCGTTTCATAAATTCCGTATGCAATAATCTAGCTATATATAATCAAATATATGTGAGTTTTGCAATACACAGCTAAAATTGTTATTAGATCATTCATTCTATGTGTTAGTCTTAATTATATGGAATGAAACTGAATGGCGGAGCCAGGATCAAGGTGATCATAATCATAAAACTGTTTGGAATCAAGAGGCCTGTCAAGCTATGCTATTTAATTTTGGAATTTTGTGGTAATAAGTTTTTATTTAAATTTTGAAAATTTAATTTAACAAAAAAAAACAATTCTCCAAAATATATTTTACTAGTTTGTGAACAATGTACCAGAGTATAATAGTAACTAGTTTCAGAATTATCCCGTCAAAACAGGCTGGTAGGTACTGGGTTCGGATCCCAGTCGAGGCATGGGAGTTTTTAATCCAGATACCGACTCCAAACCCTGAGGGAGTGCTCCGCAAGGCTCAATGGGTAGGTGTAAACCACTTGCACCAAGCAGTGATCCATAACTGGTTCAACAAAGACCATGGTTTGTGCTATCCTGCCTGTGGGAAGCGCAAATAAAAGATCCCTTGCTGCTAATCGGAAAGAGTAGCCCATGTAATGGCGACAGCGGGTTTCCTCTCCAAATCTGGTCCTTAACCATATGTCTGACGCCATATAACCGTAAATAAAATGTGTTGAGTGCGTCGTTAAATGAAAGATTTCTTTCTTTATCCCATCAAAATACTAGGAGAAGATAGACATTTTAAAAAGTCATGGTTTCTTTCTAATATAGTACTAGAGATAATGTGTGACACGTGACTGATTAAACAACGTCAAGAAATTTAACTTTAACTTATTTTCGTGCTTATATCCAATTAAGGTTCAAGCATGCTGTCCTGGGCACACACCTCGGTTATCTGAGCTGTCTGTCCAGGGCACTGGTTTTGTGGTTAGTGAGGGACAAGATGATGTAGTGGTCTTACACCTACCCATTGAGTCGTTAATATTTGCTCTGGGTTGGCGCCGGTACCAGGCTGCGAACCCTGTACCTACCAGCCTTATGCCCGATGGCTTAACCACGACACCACTGAGGCTGGACGGCGTCGACAAACAGACATATCCTTGTCGGGTAGCTCGGTATGTGGTAAGGAATGTACGAGGAAGTGTAGATTCTTAAAAAATAATAATAGCGATCTCTGATGTTGTGAGTGGATTCTTCAACTGAATTCATTATTCATTGAAAAAAGGTTTATGTGACAGTCAAACGATTTTTCACCCTCTCAGAAACGTATTAGACAAAGCGTATTACCACATATCATTTCAGGTAAATAAATATCTTGAAGTATATCAAAGAAAATTTTTGGAAACTATGATGTTCTTGTGGTTGTACTATATCCTAAGCGCAATGGTCATAATTCTATTAAAAAGGGATTTTTTTTTTTTTTTTGACGACACCACTAGAGCACGTTGATTAGTTAATCATTGGCTATTGGATGTCAAACACTTGGTAATTCTGACACGTAGTCATCAGAGGAAACCCGCTACATTTTTCCATTAGCAGCAATGGATCTTTTATATGCATTTTCCCACAGACAGGAAAGCACATACCTTTGACCAGGTTGTGGTGCCCTAAATGGAACGAGAAAAAATCCAATCAGTTGAATTGATCAGCTGAAGTGGTTCGACCCTGCGACGCAAGCACCTCGGACGAGCAGTCAACCGCCTGAACTAAATCCCGCCCCTAAAAGGGATAAAAAAAATAATAAAATAAAAACAATAATAATTAACAAAAACAAAAAAATCCTCATGAAAGTCAAACTTGATATGTAACTCTGTACAATAGATCTAGATGCTGAGTTTAGCTAAACATCTTGACTCATTACGAAGAATAGTCCGGAAAACTATGTTGGTTGTAATAGCTTCTGAGTTGAAGGACCATAACCCTGTCAAATTCAAATTCTCATTAGGTCTATAACTCTTCAGCACAAGATGTTGAAGTATTGTGAACAGAATGAATGAATGAATGTTTAACGACACCCCAGCACGAAAAATGCATCGGCTATTGGGTGTCAAACTATGGTAAATGGGAAAAACTAAAGTGATGATCACCATCAATATAAAATTCCACAGTTAAATAAAAACACAATGTAAAGGACTGTGTAAAAATACAAATATGACAGATAGATATAATTAAAATTTAGAATAAAACTCAGTATCACGTAAAAATTGCAATAAAAGTTCTGGATGAAATCGAAAGGATTCCATCACAGTTCGTGGTCCAAATATATTGTGAACAGAAGTCCGGAAAATCATATGCGGGGCAGACGAACAGCCGGTGACGAAACCTGTAGTCATTTTAGACCGGTAGGGGACTAATAACTTATGCTGACATGAAAAGAAATATTTTATTTTACAACATTCAACACATTTTATTTACGGTTATATGGCGTCAGACATATGGTTAAGGACCACACAGATGTTGAAAGAGGAAACCCGCTGTGGCCACTTCATGGGCTACTCTTTTTCGATTAGCAGCAAGGGATCTTTTATATGCACCATCCCACAGACAGGGTGGTACATACTACGGCCCTTGATAAACCAGTCGTAGTGCACTGGCCCACCGATGGGGATCGATCCCAGACCGACCGCGCATCGAGCGAGCGCTGTACCACTGTGCTACGTTCCGCCCCCATGCTGACATGAATCATTTCGGACCTAACCTGAACGAGTCAGCCAGTGAATCATCAGCAGTGGATGACTGGCGTTAAAAGTGTAATCTATGATTTTCCATTTAGTATACCGGCCTCGGTGGTGTCGTCGTTAACCCATCGGACATAAGACTGGTAGGTACAGGGTTCGCAGCCCGGTACCGGCTCCCACCCAGGGCGAGTTTTAACGACTCAATGGGTAGATGTAAGACCATTACACCCTCTCACTAACCACAAACAACTAATCTCTAACCCACTGTCCTGGACAGACAGGCCAGATAGCTGAGGTGTGTGCCCAGGAAAGCATGCTTGAACCTACATTAGATATAAGCACGAAAATAAGTTAGTCAACACAAAACTAATGAGATAATTTGGGATTTTAAAATGTTTATTTTTTTATTTAAATAAAAAATTAACATTGAACATTTTCAAAGTCTATTTTGGAAATTTTGAATTTGCTAATTTTATTCAATTTTTAAATATTTTAAATAAAAATTTTGAGTTTTGATTGGATAATTCTCTGGGGAAGTCTTCACAAACTAGTTCAGAGATAATTTGGAATTTAATTTTTTTTTTTATTATTAAACTTTTAAAATTTTAATACAAAATTAACAACGAACCTTTTCAAAGCCTATTTTCTGCTAGAGTTTAAAATTTAAAAGATTTAAATAGAAATTTTATCACCACTATGGCATTCGTGAGTGAAGCCTTTTTATATGTAACACCGAGTCTGTCTGTCCGTCGTCTGCCCATCAACTTTTGCTTTCAAACCTACCTCCTTGTAAGGGGCGGGACGAAGCCCAGTGGTAAAGCGTTCGCTTGGTGCGCGGTCGGTCTAGGATCGATCCCCGCCGGTGGACCCATTGGGCCATTTCTCGTTCCAGCCAGTGCTCCACAACTGGTAATCAAAGGCCGTGGTATGTACTATCCTGGTACTATCCTGTCTGTGGGATGGTGCACATAAAAAAATCTCTTGCGGCTAATCGAAAAGAGTAGCCCATGAAGTGGCGACAAGCGGGTTTCCACTCTCAATAGCTCTGTGATCCTTAACCATATGTCTGACGCCATATAACCGAAAATAAAATGTGATGAGTGCGTCGTTAAATAAAACATTTCTTTCTACCTTCTTGTACTTAGTGTAAGTATTCTCACTGGTGGTTCTCGCAAAGTAATACAGAAATATTTTCAACAATTTTGAATTTTCATCAATGTTTTTAAAATAGTTATCTCTGGTTACTTCTGATTTTGTATAGGTACGACAGGACACATGCAGACCTTTTGGCATTACAGACGTGGAACTTTGGGGAAAACAACAACAAACCCAAATGGTCTGTCCACTGAAGGTAGCCGATCCTTCAGCACATGGCACCTCAGTACAACCTCCAACATAGGAGTCGGAAAATACCAGTAATTGGGGATTACGGAATGAACAAGGAATGTTTAAAACGTCTGTGTTCTTTAACGACACCACTAGAACACGATTTTTATTAATCATCGGCCATTGGATATCAAGCATTTGGGCAGTCTGACATATAATCTTTCTTTTTTTCATTAGTATTAGCAGATCTTTTTAGGCACTTTCCACGGCCTTTCATATACCAGTTGTGGGTCACTGGTTGAGACCGAACAAAACCCCATCAGAGAATGTGTGCACTCATTAATTCGTTCTTTCATTTTAACTTATGTTCGTGCTTATAGCCAGTTACGGTTCAAGCACGCTGTCCTTGGCACACACCTCAACTATCCGGGCTGTATGTCCAGGACAGTGAGTTCATTGTTTGTGGTTAGTGGTTAGTGAGAGACAAGAGGTGTAGTGGTCTTACACCTACCCATTGAGTCGTTAAAACTCGCTCCGGGTAGAAGCCGGTACCGGGCTGCGAACCCTGTACCTACCAGTCTTATGTCCGATGGCTTAACCACGACACCACCGAGGCCGGTCTGTGTGCACTGAGGTGATTCAGTCCTACAACGCAAGCAACCACCTCAGAAAATTAATAAGGAGCTACATTGTCGTGAACGTTCTGGGGAATTGGTGGCAGTAAAACACAAAACCATTATTTCAAATCCATTTTGAGTTCCCCTTTCAACTATAGCGAAGGGGGCTGCATATTCTGGAGTCAGTTTTACAAAACATCGTAACTTTACGATTACGGTTAGTAGTGATACGTTTACAATTATTTGTTATCTATTACACGAACACAATTACTTTAGTATGGAATGTGGGTTACGGTAAGGACAAAAGAAAGAAACTGATGTGTATTTTGAACTGAATTATTTCTACTGTACCGGCCTCGGTGGCGTCGTGGTTAGGCCATCGGTCTACAGGCTGGTAGGTACTGGGTTCGGATCCCAGTCGAGACATGGGATTTTTAATCCAGATACCGACTCCAAACCCTGAGTGAGTGCTCCGCAAGGCTCAATGGGTAGGTGTAAACCACTTGAACCGACCAGTGATCCATAACTGGTTCAACAAAGGCCATGGTTTGTGCTATCCTGCCTGTGGGAAGCGCAAATAAAATATCCCTGGCTGCCTGTCGTAAAAAGTGTAGCCTATGTGGCGACAGCGGGTTTCCTCTAAAAACACAGTGTCAGAATGACCATATGTTTGACATCCAATAGCCGATGATAAGATAAAAAATCAAAGTGCTCCAGTGGCGTCGTTAAATAAAACAAACTTTACTTTTATTTCTACTGTAGCCTACATTTGCAATTTTAACAATAGTCTAACAGTCGTAAACCCACGTTTAAATGTATAAAACTAGGCTATCAAATTCACGATTAAAACAATCGGTGAATTCAAAATATACATAAATAGTTTGAAAACATCTCGAGCTAGCGCTAAGGTCGAGTCCTGGAACTTTCCTTTGTCCTTGCCATGATGCATACTCTGTTGTTTTCTGTGTGTAGCAGATACCAACTACGTCTAAACGTACGTCTGCTGACCGTAAACGTAATGTTATGATATTTTGCCAAATTGGTTCCTGGCCTACTCCGCCTAGTGGTGTTTTTAGTCCAACATCCATCTACCTATATCGCTATGACGCTTGTGTCCAAATTACATACTGCGTTCTCGATTGTAAGAAAGTGATATGTTGAATTCAACTTGCCGTTAAAATCGGCCTATATGACGTAGGCGGCTCCATCTCAAAGTGAGTATATACATCAGCGAGGATGTACATTGACTTCTCTGCCATTAACCATTAAACATTAGCATCTATACAGGACAGACAGTGCGGATAGTTGAAATGTGTACACATGACAGCACTTCTGACCTTTAATGGCTTAAAGCACGGAAATAAAATGAAAACGAATGAAACTCGGAGTTTAAATCTGTCTCATAGAAAGAGGTACCCACTAAAGTCAATATCTATAGTAGATGAATTCAGTGAATTTACGGAACATAAATTTGTCTGGAGTTCGCACAGGAAATGACTCAATCAACGAACACTGCCGGGGATCCCGAATTTCATCAGCACATGTTACGACGACAAAGCAGTAATTTCGAGGTGATTTACGAATGAGGGTCAAGTAAAGTATTCAATAACTGGACCAGAGTAGGTGGCATTAATAAGCTTTGAAAACTGTTTTTGTGCGATCGCAGTTTGACAAAACAAATTATCACATTCACAAAATAAAGCTTTAGTGCGATGGAAGTTTGAGTTAAATTTATAAGCGTTAAAAAGGCTTTTGTGCGATTATGAAAGCAAATTATCACGTCATAAAATATATGCGTAGATGTTTTTTATGGTAATCTTAAAGGGACATTCCTGAGTTTGCTGTACTTTTTAAGATGTTATCGACTATAAAAGACTTTTTAACGATTGCAATTACATATCAAATATATTTTTCTACATAAAATATCAGTGGCTGTATATTAAACGTGTTTCTGATCGTTCTAATTCATACGTACGAAATTATTTGAAGCCAAAATCCAATTTGGGCTTCTCACAAGTATTAAGATGACCAGAAACACATTGAATATACAGACGCTGATATTCAAAACAAGAAAATATATTTAACATGTAAGTTTAATCGTAGAAATATTTTATCAGTCGGTAACATCTTACAATGCAGCAAACTCAGGAATGTCCCTTTGATGGAAGTCATTCTAATTTTGTCTGGTGCTTCAATTTAACGACTTTTTTTTTACGAAACAAGAGCTCAATGTCTTTTTATTTTGAAGGTGGTTTCCGTTTGGAGGATTGTGGTTTTGGGGGGTCCTGTTTTGTTTAAACATAAAATCTGGGGGGGGGGGGGGGAATCTGTTATTTTACTGTTATGCATTATAATTGTACGTTCACTATACGGCCACATTTGGTCTAGAATATGAAATGATACTCATCGCCACCACATGAATACACTTATTACTGAGGGCTGTTTTTTCATTATACTTAATTGCGTGCTTATATCCTATTAACGTGCAAGCAAGCTGTCCTGGGCACACATCTCATGTATCTGGACTGTCTAACCAAGATAGTGGGTGAGTGGTCATTGAGAGAGAAGTCGGTACCGCGGCTTAACACCTATGCATTAAAGTGTTCTCGGTGGAAGCCTATACCGGGATGCAAGCCTAGTACGTAACAGGCTTTTCTCAAACACTCGTGTACGAGATGACCCGTTATAGATAAATATCGTCTTCGACATATGTTAAAGATAACTTTGGAGACTTGTAATTGGCTGCTCCACCGTGATGATCCGGTCATCGGAGGCATACCATTCAGTAATAAAAGCAGGCATGAAAGTGATTGTTCTGTTACGTGTAAACTAACTGAAAATTATTACTGTGTGACACATACGTGAACTGCCGCGTACAATTTAATTGGGAAAACATGTTTATATGTAAGAAGTAGAACACTACATCCGTGTCCGATAGATACCATTTATCTTACAACTCGTTGTTTAAAAACGTATCCGTTACATTTAGTGTTTATTTTCTAAACAACTCGTTTTAAGATAAATGGTATCTAACAACCATCCATGCAGTATTCTCTATAGAACTAAGATAAAAGTGAATACTATCGTATTGTATTGTGGAACTTTGTGAGGATGTTTTTTTTGTGTTTTTTTTAATGAATGGCACTCCGGTGCCACGTCAGGTTTGTTTTCTTTGTTCTTTTTTCTTTCTTTCTTTTTTTTTTTTTCTTTTTTCTTTTTTGTAGTTGTTTTTGTTTTTGGTTTAGTTTGTTTAGTTTGGGTTTTTTGTGTGTTTAGTTTTTGTTGGGTTTTTTACATGTTTTTTATGTAAAGCATTTGGGGCTTTCTCTTCAATGGTCAGACCTGGGCACCGAAGAGTACAAGAGGCATGAATTCCGGTTTGGAATGGCTACCACAGCAGCCATGATGTGGTTGTCTGATGAAAAATATTCCTATCATGGGGCTATGGCATTCTCAGACTTTCTGGAAATACATAAATCAGTAATTATTGTGTTACTATATTTATGGAAAATGTGCATCTGCGTGTTATCATCGCCTTGCGTCTTCAAAGTTTGTTAGAGTTATCTTCCAATATCCTATGGACCATTTCCTTTCAATAGGAAACTTTTTGTTGGTCCACCACCCTACGGTACCCGACCTAAACTCTAGTTGGTCATGTTAACATTCTTTCAGACATTGATAGTTTTGCTTTTAAATAGCTTTTAGTTAGGTCAGGTCAGGTCAGAGTGGTTTATGTGCACATTCAGAGCAGCAAGCTGTTGTAGCGCACGTCTGTCATGGGCACAGGTGTTGGCCTTGACAGGCTCCTCTGTCCAGGACAGGAAAGGTTTGGGGTAGGTTTAGTGCTATGAAATTTTGAAAGTTCCGTCGGATTAAGCCAAAAAAAGAAAGGTTACGCAGTTTTAATAAAGGAATGTGGGCTCTTTTTTAACGGTTCGCCGAAAAATAAAGGGGACGTTTTTAGTTGTGCGACTATTATATCATTTACATCCACTATCTGTTAATCACGGCGTCTATTTGAACTCCATCTGTCGTACCCAGAAAAGTATTGTAACATTTACTGTTGTTTATCATTAAATGGCCTTTTTTAATTCATCCAACGTCTCTCTGTTTTATTCACTGCTAACTATCAAACGGTGCAGAACCTTTTCTGAAGATAGGCATAAGAGAGATTAGTGTACAGTGTATGTCATAGATTCAGGATAAAGCTGTATGCTGTCAAGTTTTATAATGAAAGAGTATTGTACGGTGTAAATATTTAGTACTAAGATAAAATGTTTGACGGGTATGTTTAATGAGTATTGTGTTAACTGAAGACAAATTTCTTCAGGCACTGAAATGCAAGTCACTGAGTGCTAGTTGCCACTGGAAGAAGCAGTATTCTGGGAAACGGTGTGGTCACTGCTTGTTATGTTTGCTGTAAAGTCCAGGAAGTCTGTGTTAAAAACACTATTCTACAAATAACCACTTGGCGGTGGGTGCTGGGTGTGTCTGTACTAATGGAGAGGTTCAGAGAAACCCGAGCCACTTCAAGTTTTCGACCGCCGGCAAGCTAAACATGAACACACTAGAAAACAAATTAATACCATCATAGGCTGAAAAGAGTCAAATATAATTAGCCTTTTTTTTTTTGAACAAAATGAAATCAAAATTAAACAAGTGTCTAAATTCGTGACTGTTAAGCTTGAGGCTGTAGTCTATATGATACTTGTTTCGCTAACACGTCTCTCATTAACCGATGGTGTGGCTGGAAGTCAAATTTTCTAAAGGATAAAACTGCACCGTTTGGCTTCATCTGCGTTAGCAGAAAGTTTAGAAGACCCGCCAGGCGTGTAACTTTGGATCTGTGCCTCCTCATTTCCTTTGCATCCTAACATGTGGGATCTTGTTGGCATTATGTAATTTAATACCGACACGGAGCGAAATTTAGCTCAGTCGGTTGAGTGCTCGCTTGAGCTGCTTTCGTCGCAGGATCGAACCACCTCGGTGGATCCATTCAACTGATTGCGTTTTTTTCTCTCGTTCCAACCAGTGTGCCACAACTGGTCAAAGGACGTGGTATGTGCTTTCCTGTCTGTGGGAAGGTGCATATAAAAGATATCTTGTTACATTAGGAAAAATGCCGATGATTAATTAATCAATGTGCTCCAGTGGTGTCGTTAAACAAAACAAACTTTGTTTTAATATCGACACGACAATGGCTGCCAGTGTATTAAGTATTCAGTACTATGCATAAATGCATCAATATTTAGGGCTTCTTTAATTAAATATTTATTCCACAATTTATTTTAGTCGCATAGAGTTGCTATTTTGTTTAGTTTCTAAACTTAGATTCCTCCAAGTGGTTCCTAGGGACGTGAATTCATGATCTGATAATAGGACGCAGAATTCTAGCAACTATTCTATATGCAAAATGCATGTATTCGAATCCACCGATAGTAGACTAATAATGAATACGGATTCAGTATTCAAACATAGTAGTGGAGAGTGCATATTATCTGTATAATAATAATAACTGGGGGAGTGCAAATAATTCAAGGGGAGTGTGTATTATACGTATAATAGTAACTGGGGGTGTGCAAATTATACGTATAATAATGACTGGGGGGGGGGCATATTCTTGGAGAGTGCAAATTAAATGCTACACCGGTTTAAACTGTATAAAAATACGTTAGATGAGTACAGATGGTAATCGGTTTGTGGTGGCTTGTCTGTCGTGAAAATGCATATACATTACGTTCCACTTTCATGTGTTATATCAGTAATTTAATAATGAATGAATGAATGAATGAATGAATGTTTAACGACACCCCAGCACGAAAAATACATCGGCTATTGGGTGTCAAATTATGTAATTTAATAAAGTCACTACACACAATTGCATAAACTGGACAACTCATTCATGATATATTGTGATTTGACAGTGTGGGGTCTGTGTATTTTGTCACGAATGATGTTTATAATATATATCATAAATGAAGGGATGCACGCACACACACAAAATCACAACGCATGCATTCACATGCACACATTGTACATGGCCAGTTTAGACACACAACTCATACAGAAATACTCACCACATACACTCATCATCCACCACACACACACACACATAATTGTGTGCGCACATGCACACACATACAACTGCACACACACACACACACACACACACACACACACACAAAAAATTTCACACATATATACAAAACACACAATACACACACACACAATGTACACATATGCACACGCTTATACATACATACAGTACACCATTCATACATACACACAACACACATACACACACACACATATTCATACATACACACAGTACACTATTCATACATACACACAACACAACTCAACACACACACACACACACACACACACACACACACACACACACACACACACACACACACACACTCAATACACACATTCATACATACACATAATACACACAATGCACACACGATACAAACATACATAATATTCTGTTTGCCAGAGCACTTAACCTTGCGGTTGGATACCCATAATTGTTCTCTGTGGCTTTCTACATCTGTGGAAGGTGCTGATTAAGGATCAGAGAGGTGTAAACTTGACACCCTTGAGCATTTTGAAATATTTACCAGACGTCCCAGGATGCCTGCCTAACCACTAGAAATGGTAATATCTAAGATAATTTATTAGCTATTGCGAAGCTGTTGATGTCTATGATTGTGTTTTACAGGTCAAGAAATGTATTTTGAACCAGCACCATCTAATCAAGACATTGTCTCTCCATTTAAATTCAAGATGGCCGCCACTATAGTAGCCAGTACGTGGAAATTGTAATATATCACATTTTACTTCAGCTAGAGCAAGCTTTTGATATTAGCGATTGGGTTTTATGGGTCAGGGAATACATTTATAACAATATCTTTTTGTTAACTGCCACATATAACAAGTCGCTATATCGTACATTCTATTTTACTACAAACTATAACTTTTACTTCAAATATAGGGTTTTTTAGGACAAATAATTAATTTCTTGTATTCACTTTCTAAAATATTTTTATCACTGACTGAATCCAAGATGGCTACCCAAATAGCT
Organism: Gigantopelta aegis; assembly: GCF_016097555.1. Classification (NCBI taxonomy): domain Eukaryota; kingdom Metazoa; phylum Mollusca; class Gastropoda; order Neomphalida; family Peltospiridae; genus Gigantopelta; species Gigantopelta aegis. The sequence goes on along the minus strand of NC_054708.1, from coordinate 42,995,728 downwards.
GTCAAAACAAAGAACTGTTCACTTTAAATCCATCATTTAAAATAGTCATTTTTAAACCACCTGCTACGTGTTGAGGGTGTCCAGTCCACTAAAAATGTATACAATTAATTAAAATTATCTGAAGCACCAATCTACTTTTGAATTATCTAGAAGTACGTCACATAGACCGAGGCTATAATGTCAACCTTGTTGTATTAAATGGGCAAGCCACAACCAATGAATGGTGTGTTGGTAAAGATTGTGGAATCAGTTTTTATAATCATTCACATTTTCTGTCTTTTGATAATGAATATTTATACTTCATCACAACAGTTCATTGACCATATCAATTTGTCCCTACAACAATGTAATTCGTCAGATATCAACTTTTCTCACCGTAACATGGCAATTATTACATTTAAGTATCCGGTTATGCCTTTAGTATCTTCATGATAGAAGTTATATATTCAAAAGATACAAATATCAAGAAAACACACCATTCAGTGATAGGTGGCCTAACAATACAATATGTCTGAACCAGCAAGCTCACGCGCACGCGCGCAAACACACGCTCACACACAACATTCACCTTCAAGTCGGCGAACTTCGGTTAAATATCTGCGTTGAAAGGTTGTATGGTCTCAGAGGGTACTGACTTTACTCCACATGGAATACCTACTTGTAGAAGTGAGGTAAATCTTCATTTTATTTCACGAACCAACGTCTGTGGAATCTGTAGAACCAACGTCTGTGGAATCTGTAGAACCAACGTCTGTGGAATCTGTAGAACCAACGTCTGTGGAATCTGTAGAACCAACGTCTGTGGAATCTGTACGAACCAACGTCTGTGGAATCTGTAGAACCAACGTCTGTGGTATCTGTAGAACCAACGTCTGTGGAATCTGTAGAACCAACGTCTGTGGAATCTGTAGAACCAATGTCTGTGGAATCTGTAGAACCAACGTCTGTGGAATCTGTAGAACCAACGTCTGTGGAATCTGTATTTAGAAACAAATTATGTAGCCTATTAGGAAGGAAGGAAGGAAATGTTTTATTTAACGACGCACTCAACACATTTTATTTACGGTTATATGGCGTCAGACATATGGTTAAGGACCACACAGATTTTGAGAGGAAACCCGCTGTCGCCACTACATGGGTTACTCTTTCCGATTAGCAGCAAGGGATCTTTTATTTGCTCTTCCCACAGGCAGGATAGCACAATCCATGGCCTTTGTTGAACCAGTTATGGATCACTGGTCGGTGCAAGTGGTTTACACCTACCCATTGAGCCTTGCGGAGCACTCACTCAGGGTTTGGAGTCGGTATCTGGATTAAAAATCCCATGACTCGACTGGGATCCGAACCCAGTACCTACCAGCCTGTAGACCGATGGCCTAACCACGACGCCACCGAGGCCGGTATATCAGGAAGATATCCATCTCAGGCTCTAAGTCTATAACTTTAAAGTTTAATTTGGGTAAATACTCAGGCAGAATGTTACAGCTATTACGTTTGTAAACCATTATATCATAGGAAAAGTTGCACATAGCTGAAACATACTAACTAGTACATATATACTAGTAATTGGAATGTTAAGTGAGAAGTGGTGACTTTGGAAGAATTACAATTTCTGATAAATTGTCGACAAAATACATTTGATAAAGTATATATGTTTCAAAATAATTGTTTTAGGTGATGATAAACATATAGCAATGCCTTCTTTTTTTTTTTTTTTTTTTTTTTTTTTTTTTTTTTTTTTTTGATGCCAACTCTCTTAGCCATCTTGAATTCAAGCAATGATAAAGAAATATATGTCTCTATTAGAAAGTGAATATGAGGACTGAATTCCTGTCACTCTACAAAGCCTTGTATTTAAAGTATAAATTATTGTTTGGGGGTTTGACACCCAATAGCCGATGTATTTTTCGTGCTGGGGTGTCGTTAAACATTCATTCATCATTCATTCATTCATTCATTCATTTTTATTGTTTGGGATAAAATTGAATGTCAGATCTGACTAAGTTTTGACTCTTGGCGGCCATTTTTATTGCCATCTTGGATTTAAATGATCCAATTAGCCAAATGTTGTTATAAATGGATCCCTTTTCGGTATGAAACTTTAGCTTCCATTTCAAGATGCTTTGGGGGGGGGGGGGGGGGGGGTGGTGGTAATGTTGGTTATTTGCGATTCTTGTTGGGAGAAATGTGTTTGTTGTTGCTTTGTTTGGATATTTTTTTTACTACTGTTGTGTGTGTTGTTTTTGCTGCTAATGTACGTACATAAATCATTACTCCTATGAAAGCAAAGTTTACAAACGACCTTTCTGATATAGAGTTGTTATTCAGTATTCGGTTGTTTTGTGTATTCGGTTTAATACTGACTTAGTGGACACTGGTCATTACTGTGTATTGTGTATGTGAAATACTAATGAACAGGGATGATAAACGGGTACGCGATGTTCTAATGAATCAGCGCCTGTAACTCCGTGTGTCTGTGTTCACCTGATACACACGCTATTGACACCGCCGAGACGACGTGATCAATGGCAACATGACGTTAATTAAAACCACCAACACAGGATACTTTTTAATTACACCTACAAACTCATTACTCGCCAAAACAATGCATTTGTGCCTGCGTTAGCTTTCGTTATGTTCCGATTAATGGAGTTCGTCTACCATTTGTCTAATTAATCACGTGGAAGATTCATGAGCGGTAAAGACCGGCTAGAGTACGACGTTACCTCTCTTGTACTCCCATGATCCTCTAGGTAGTAATCATAAATGAGTACAGGCTGGTAGGTACAGGGTTCGCAGCCCGGTACCAGCTCCCACCCAGATCGAGTTTTAACGACTCGATGGGTAGGTGTAAGGCCATTACACCCTCTTCTCTCTAACTAACCACTAACCAATTACCATCTAACCCACTGTCCTGGACAGACAGCCCAGATAGCTGAGGTGTGTGCCCTGGGCAGCGTGCTTGAACCTTAATTGGATAATAAGTTGAAATAAAAATGATAAAGGTAGTAATGATAACGTTTGTTATATTAATTATACATTTACTCTTTATCCAAAGGCTGGCAACCGATTATCTATTTGAGCACATTGATTTATTAATCATCAGCTATTGGATGTCAAATAATTGGTCATTTTGACATATAGTCTTAGAGAGGAAACACGCTACATTTTTTTCCATTAGTAGCAAGGGACCATCTCACTGATCGGATAGCACATACCACGGCCTTTCATATACAAGTCGTGTTGCACTGGTTGGAACAAGAATTAGTCCAATGAGAGGTTGTAATGAATACATTTATTCTGTTATATTAATTATACATTTACTCTTTATCCAAAGGCTGGCAACTGATTATTTGTCTAATACCAAAAATAGCACATGAAATTTAATTAGTATATGCATAGCAAAATTGGTAGTGTGAGTAACATATAAAATGTTAATCCTTATATTGTCTAACAAAAGTGGAAGAGCTTTTACTAATCTCGTATTTTTGTTTGTTATGGTTTTATAACATAGAAGAAAAACAGTTCGATATAAATGAGCAAGTAAATGTAAAATACACACAGAAGCACAATGTACTTCTAATTGATTAGTAGATGATCGTTGATCGGTTTGTGAAAACCGATGTTCGAACACAAAATTTCATCCGCCTTTCAACACTACTTAGTATAGATTTTTTAAAAATAGAAATATGTTAAGTTAGCCCCCATCACCAAAATTAAAATAAATAAATAAATAATAATAATAATAATAATAATAATAATAATAATAATAATAATAATAAAGTATAGTTAATAACTTTCTGAATGTTTGTGAAGCTGTGTATACACACACAAAAAAAACAAAAACAAATGTCCACAATATTTTTTGCTGCGTCATTCCACCATACGTCCTCGCTAAAACCAGTCGACAATGATTCGATGGAAGTCTGTTTGCTTAACGACATTTCATCACCACAGTTTAATCAGTGGCCGTTACAACAGTGGATGTCTCACTGTTTGGCCGCGAGTCTTGCTGGCGAAGCTGCCTTGCTGTAACAGCGTCAACTATTATTAAAGGACGACGTGATCTGAATCACGCCAACAGAGTCAGGTTCCAGGTTCCACCCAGCAGCGTTGGCTTCTGGTCCGACGGAAGACGCGTACCTTATAAGTATCCAATGGAGATTCCTGTTACAGGCAATGCCACGAACCGTTATAGATGTCATGACTAAAAAATTGCACTGTACCCCTTGTAGCACTTGTTTTTCTTTCTTTCATTTTTTTTTTTTTTTTGTGTTTAAACCTACATGATTTGAAGGATGACATAGAAATGCTGGTGTTATATATCTGGTTGTATTGAATTGCTATAAAGCACTATTTATATCCAATCGATTAAAGGCCATTACATGATTACTTCTGTTGTATCTAGGTAAAATGTTCAATCTTGTGATACGTCGAAGGAGTGCAACGAGTCAGTTGAGAGTTAAACAAAATGGCGTCCTACTTTTCCAGATAAACACTGGCTATAAATGCAGGTTAGTAAAAACAGTTCAATAGAGTCAAAGTATTTTATATGGTCAAATAGAGAATGAGTAGGATTAACAAAAAAAAAATGGGGGGGGGGGGGTAATTTGGTTTTACAAACGGCAAACATTGCATCACAAAAGTATTTCTCTAAGTAGTAAAACTCGATTCATTGATTGATTGATTTTTTTGTTTCGTTTATCTTTGTTTTTTGTCAAGGCGGGACGTAGTCTACTGGTAAAGCGTCAGCTTGATGCGCGGTCAGTTTGGGGTCGATCCCCGTCGGTGGGCCCATTGGGCTATTTCTCGTTCCAGCCAGTGCACCGCGACTGGTATATCAAAGGCTGTGATTTGTACTATCTTGTCTGTAGGATGTTGCATACAAAAGATCCCTTGCTACTAAAGAAAACATGTAGAGGGTTTCCTCTCTATGACTGGGTAAAAAAATTACTATATGTTTGACATCCAATAGCCGATGATTACTAAATCAATGTTTTCTAGTGGTGTCGTTAAACATAACAAAACTTGTTTTTTGTCACCATCAAACATTATACCAGTTTTGTCGAAAATTGTGTATGAATGTATAGGCACAATGTAATAACTATTAATAAATCAGTTTATAAGATATTGGACTTATAACTGTTGTTTACGGATCACTAAGGAGGAGTCCATTTGTGGAAAACATAGACCCGATGAAATGGCATATTTAGAGAATAACTAACGAGCTACGAGGAATTATGAATTATCTGTCCCGAGTGAATGAATGTTGTAAACCCGAGCCTTTGGCGAGGGTTTTACAACATTCATTCACGAGGGACAGATAATTCATAATTCCTCGTAGCGAGTTGATTATTCTCTTACCCATTGTCAATTTTAACTGATTTTTAATGTAAAAATTCCTCTGGAGTCTACAACATCAGCCATTACGTGATATAATCTTACGCGCATTACATGACGTAATGTAAGTGACGTCATAGCATAACGGCGTTCTCTTTACAGCCAAATGTTTACAGTACAAAATAATACAACTGTATTTGCATTTGAAAATAATTATTTTTATATATTATTAAAGCCGCTGCTTATGAAAATATACCATTTCATGTTTTTAAACAAATGAGTCCATTTGTTTTTGTAAATCTTTGTAGATCATAAAACGTATGTGTAATTTGACTCATGAATGAAAAATTCCGGCCATGGCAAGCAAGCAACCAAACGTCGTGATTTTAAAGCCAGCCAATCAGTGGCTGTAGAAGCAATCTGCACAATGTGCAGAGATCGAAAAAATATTACCCCGTATATTTGAGCCCATATGGGTAATAAAACTGCATAATAAATAATCTTAAAATTAATATAAAAACATATTATTAAGTTTTAAACTCATTCCATCTCTCGTAAAGAAAATACTTGTGTAAATAAAAATCTTACAAATTTTCATTAAGCTATATAGATTTAATCACATTTGTAATATAGGGGTGAAGACAACATTCAATTTGTATAAAAGCCAATGCATACACTGTCACCTGAATTGTTGCTGACGAAATCGATGACGCTGGGGACGGGACGTAGCCCAATGGTACAGCGCCCGCTTGATGCGCGGTCGGTCTGGGATCGATCCCCGTCGGTGGAAGCACTGGGTTATTTCTCGTTCCAGCCATTGCACCACGACTGGTATATCAAATGTCGTGGTTTGTGCTATCCTGTCTGAGGGATGGTGCATATAAAAGATCCACTGCAACTAACAGAAAATGTAGCGGGTTTCGTCTCTTAAGATTATATGTCAAAATTGATGATTAATTTTGTGCTCTAGTGGTATCGTTAAACAAAATAACCAAACAAACAACCGATGACGCTGCACACAGAGACAACAGGCAGAAGTTAGGATCCTTTACCTTGGCTGTTTTATAAGCTGCCTCCATCCCATAAAGAAAATTAATAATTTAATCTGTGTAATTTCATGATAATTTGTAAAGATATTTTTTATTTACACTGAGACTGTTTCTTTAAAAAAAAGGAGACGTTTTCCGAGTTTGTATAGGTTTAAAGCGTAATAATATGTTTTGATATGAATTCTAATGGTATTCATAGTAGAGTTGCATGCCAATTCATCGTTTCCCTTTCGACGCAAATGGACTGGAGAGCTATTAGAGATGCATTGATGATGATGGCGATGACGTAACCTGTGTCCGTGGTTATTATAGTCGGCTATTAAAGGTTCAATCACGCTGCGCTCGATATGCGACTAGGCCACCAGAGCTGTCTGCCCAGGAAAGAAGCTAATGGATTATTTTGGGACGGGAAACCCGATGTCGCCACATAGGCTACTTGCATTTCCCATTAGAAGGAAATGTTTTTATTTAACGACTTACTCTACACATTTTGTTTACGGTTATATGGCGTCAGGCATATGATTAAGGACCACGCATATATTGAGAGAGGAAACCCGCTGTCGCCACTTCATGGGCTACTCTTTTCGATTAGCCGCAAGGTATATTTTATATGCACCATCCCACAGACAGGATAGTACATACCACAACATTTGTTACACCAGTTGTGGAGTACTGGCTGGAACGAGAAATAGCCCAATGTGCTCGCCGATGGGAATCGATCTTATATCGATCGTGCATCAGCCGAGCGCTGTACCACTGAGCTACATCCCGCCCCTTTTTCCTATTAGAAGAAAGAAAGGGATAACGTATTCAAATCTGCATATACATAATACTACATAATTATGATGGCGTTGATATAGCATGTCCGGATCGCTGAGTGCAGAAACAAATTCAGAGGCGTCGTTCAGGGGGATTGATCGAGTGCTCTATCACGCCTCGGACTGGCGCTCTAGCCAGGGAGCTTCTGAAATCGTGTTAATCTGTCGCAGTCACAATCCGCGACGCTATATTATTGTCTCTGACGGTGCCCGAAAGAAGTGACATTTCATCCCGTGAGGCAATGTAATGCGTCAGTGCATTCAGTACTGGCACTTCTACAGCTGGTGACCGGTGTATGCTAGTAGATAAAGCTACTGTCTCAGAAATAAATAACTTGTTTTCCTTGCAGATCTTGAAATGAAACTGTAAAAAAAAAGAGTTTCTTTTGTTTAACGACACCACTAGAGCACATATCGAATTTTGGAAAATAGTAAGAGAATTGTTTTATTCCCCGAGCGAGAGTACATGCGGTATTGTGTAGTATACATACCTGTGCGCACCTCCCGCGGGTGACACGTATTTAAATCTAATACTGTTTTACCTAATAACCGTTTGACTAAAACCTCAAAGGAAAGGAAGGTAACGAAATTGTGTTTATTGACACCTCGGCGAATGTTCAACTGGGGTCTAACATGGTTATTTCAACATGTGCTTGATAGAAAGAAAGAGAAACATTTTTAACGACACCACTAGAGCACATTGATCTATTAAAGGGACATTCCTGAGTTTGCTTCATTTTTTAAGATGTTATCGACAAACAGAGACTCTTTAACGATTGTAATTACATATCAATGGCTGTATATTAAACATATTTCTGATCGTTCTAATATTTGTACTAGCGTAATTTCATTTTATTTCCTAAAATATTTTTTTTTCGTACGTACGAAATTATTTGAAGACAAAATCCAGTTTGGGCTTCTTACAAATATTAAGACGACCAGAAACACATTGAATATACAGACACTGATATTCTGAACAAGAAAATATATTTAATATCTAAGTTTAATCGTAGAAATATTTTATTACTCGGAAACATTTTACAATGCAGCAAACTCGAGAATGTCCCTTTAATCATCGGCTATTGGATGTGAAACAGTTGGTAATTCTTGACAAATAGTTACATTAGATACATTTTATTTTGCAAAAACAAAATACATTTTGTAGGCATACATACATATTTATAAATAAATAATATAATGTGCACATTGCGGGGAAACGGTAAATAGCAACGGGTTACAATCGATAGAGGTCAATAGTAAATGAGTAATACATGCATAGTACAAACATACAATATAATAACACACGTCATGTATCAATGGTGTCTGTTTTATGCGTGACAGCAGTGGTCAAATAATTACACAATTTAATTAGCTGTTTTGTATTGTCGCTGGACAGCAGTTGCGTTAATTTAAATGTCGACGGTTTATTATAATAATAAAGTTTAATATATTGATCTCTTATGGTACTGTAGAAAGGACACACTAGAACAAAGTGATATTCGTCTTCTACTACATTCATATTGCACAGACGACAAATTCTATTATTCATGTCAATATTGTGGTATCTGCCCGTTTTTATAAAGAGGTTATGGGAAGATAATCTATATTTACTCAAAATATGATTGTATTTTAGAGCAATAGGTTTCTGAAGGTAAGGTTGTAGGCAATAATTATTAACAACAAATTTGTATAACAGACATTTTGGAGAATTGTTTAATACAGCAAACATACATTGAATAAAGTGATCTATCATTCTTGGTTTGAATAGTGATATAAATGTATTGCCATTTTCTACATTTGGATTATAACGTTATGTGACCAAAACCATCAGTAACAAGGAGGTCTCGTATTTGACTAACCCAGTTAAAGGGACATTCCTGAGTTTGCTGCATTGTAAGATGTTTGCGACTAATAAAATAGTTCTACGATTAAACTTACACATTAAATAAACTAACTTGTTTACAATATCAGTGTCTGTATATTCAATGTGTTTTTGGTCGTCGTAATATTTGTAAGAAGCCCAAACTGGAGTTTGTCTTCAAATAATTTCGTACGTACGAAACTAAAATATTTTAGGAAATAAAATGAACTTTAACCTAGTACAAACACGTTTAACATACAGCCACTAATATGATATGCAGAAAAATATATTTGATATGTAATTACAATCGTTAAAAAGTCTCTGTTAGTCGATAACATCTTTAAAATTGCAGCAAACTCGGGAATGTCCCTTTAACAACATGTGGGTTTTTATACACTCGTCATACTGGGTGTCATAACACCCTTTCAAAATACTGTTATCTGTATTCAACCAATTTATCCAATATTTAACAATACGAATGTTCTTACTTATGTACAAAGGTGATCTACCTAATTCAAAATAGACCGTCATATTAGTAGTGCTTCTTTTCACGTCACAGCCATAATTAAAAATGCTGCTAACATGTCATATGATATGTATCAAAAGGTGATAGCAATGTTTCGGCATTTAAGAAATAATTACTAGTTTAACAAACAGAGCAGCCATAGCTTTTCTATCTTGATTCCATGTTACCTTATGAGCGGTATTAAATTTGCCATTATAATGAAGACAGACCCCAAGATAATTAAAACTGTCAATAATGTCTAAAAAAAAATTGTGATATATCCACATTTCTTTAGGTTTCGCGTTGCCAACTTTTCTGAATACTACGATTTTACCGTTATTAATATTTACTTTTAAATTCCAGTGAATTGTGTGTGTGTTTATATATATATATACAAAGTGTCTAACATACTCTGCACTTCAGGTGCACTTTCGGAGAACAATACTGTATTATCGGCATATATCAGTAAAAAAAGATGAAGTATATTTAACTGGTAAAGAGGAAACCCGCTAGCTCTTTCCTTTAGTAGCAAAGGATATCTTATATGCGCCATCCCGCAGACATGATAGCACACACCAGGGCCTTTGATATTTGATATACCAGCGACGTATTTGTACTAGAGAATAGTGTGTGTGTGTGTGCGTGCGTGCGTGCGTGCGTGTGTGTGTGTGTGTGTGTGTGTGTGTGTGTGTGTGTGTGACAAGGCCGTACACAGTTATGATATTGGTTAGTGAATCCAAATTGTTTCTGAATATGTTCTCACATTGCTAAGGAAGCTTTTCAGTCTCTTTAGAATAACCAACAATAAAAAGACAATGAATATTTGTATTGCAACACCTCAGCACATTTTAAATTTGGTGTTAAACACATATGTTTCAGAAAAACAGCCATTAACTCCTTCATTCCTTCGTTTATTCATTCATCAATCCGTCAAAACATTCTTAAAAATTTTGTTTTTATTTTTTAACAATATATGGTTGTCATTTAAATTTTAAAAAGTCTGAAATTAATAAAATTATTTCGGCGTACAACAAATGTGCATATACATTTTTAAAACAAAACGTTGCTTCATGATAACCGATATGAACCATAGCGTACTATAAAACAAGGTATGTTTATATATTTTAATTACATTATCACCACGCTACTTCAGTTTTATGAGAAGGTGGCCGTTGCTTTGGTCTGAGATGAAAAGCTTGTGAGACGAGTGATCCAATTCCATTACATTTCTCCTACATTATTTGTCGCTCTGTCTGGCCCGACATTAGTGAAACACACGCCAAATCACGCGGATTCTTCTTTCATCTTCCAGGCCCCAGCCAGATGCAGCTTTCTTTTTGTGGGCAACATCTAAGCCCTTCATTTGATTACACTCCAAAGACGTATGTATGGTACTGAGCGTAGATATTATGTAATTAGACATACTTATGGAGCCCGGGACCCGGCATTTCTAAGACACTTTTTTTGGTTAATGTGTTTGGCATTTACTATGTTTCTGTGGTGACAATTGATATCCTCGTTATTGTGTTTTAATCAGTACATTTAATTTAATTTCTGTAAAAGCCATTGTGCTCATGATACGTATGTTTTTTACGTAATCATCTGTAGAAACCTTTTTTAACCCTTTGCTTAAACCCTTTTAACTTCTTTGTAAATAAAACTTATTTAACCATCAATTAAGTATTTTAGCTAATCATCTGTATAAACGTTTTTAACTTTTAAATTTTTTTTTTTTTTAAAACACTCCCCCACCCCTCTCGTTCCGAGTACAGTGTCTGGCTCTAGTCAGAAATTGTGCTCGCAACTAGCGTGCTTGAACATTAAATTGATATAAGCACGTTAATTCCCGACATCCGACCTGACAGTCATTTGTGAGCATACATACATACATACGATACGTGTGTCTGTGTGTGTAACTTTACTTATGCTCATATACCACGATGGTTTCGAGCATGTCTGTCCCGGGTTCCGCATCTGGATAGCCAGAGACCCATCCCGGGACAGAGATACGTATATCACCGATTATTGTAGAAATGACCTTCTGCTGTGTTTGGGTTTGTGTTGGGGATTGTTTTGTTACCAATAGCCGATATATTTTTTTGTGCTGGGGTGTCGTTAAACATTCATTCATTCATTATTTTGTTTGTATTATTGGGTTTGTTTTTGTGTTATTTTTTTATTTTTTTATTTTTTTTTGGTTGTTGTTGTTTAGTGATGGTTTGTTATGGTTTGTATGTCAGGATTTTAAAAATTGTTTAATGTTTTGGTCTTTTTTGTTTAATTATTTGTTTTTGGGAGGGGTCTTGTATTTCAGGGTTTTGGGTTTGTTTAGTTGTTGTTATGGATCGCTTTTATCATTTCTTTGGATTCGTTTTTTTTTTTTTTTTTTTTTTTTTTTTGGGGGGGGGGTTGGGAGGTTCTTGGGGGGGATTTGTTGGGGGTTTTGGGGGGGAGGAAGAGAGTCACTTTACAGGATGTATAAAAATCAAATCAGAAATTATTGTATGTCATGTTTTCCAATACTCACCATGCTCGAAATAAAAGAATGTGCCCTTACTTTCAACATGTTTAGAAAATAAATCATACAGACCCAGTAGGCATAACATAAGTAAATTCCGTGCCTTCCAGATATCCACGAGAAGCGTCTTTAATGGATTATAGAGTGCTGTAGTACAAATCATGATCTCTTTTACGGATGTTATTTGTTTCAAAACTAGGAAAGTGTGCCAACGTAAAACGTTTGATGTTTTTGTCTTATGCAAAAGCTATAATTTAAAGTTTGTTGTGTTTATCGACACCACTAAAGCACTTTGATGTATTAATAATCTGCTACTGGATCTGAAACATTTGGTAATTTTGACCTATAGTCTCAAAGAGGAAACCTGCGGCAATTTTCCATTAGTAGCAAGGGATCTTTTATCAGCACCATCCCACATACAGGATAGAGCATGCCACGTACTTTGGTATACCAATCGTGGTGCATAGGCTGGAACGAGAAACAGTCCATTGGGACGACCGACGAGGATCGATCCTAGACCTACCGCGCGTCAGGCAAGCGCTTTATCACTGGGGTACGTCCCGCTTCCTTCTTATGAAATTTTCTCTTGGCTTAAAAGCATATTGTCACAGACCACTGACCTATTTAAAGGCATATTGTCACAGACCACTGACCTATTTAAAGGCATATTGTCACAAACCACTGACCTATTTAAAAGCATATTGTCACAGACCACTGACCTATTTAAAAGCATATTGTCACAGACCACTGACCTATTTAAAGGCATATTGTCACAGACCACTGACCTATTTAAAAGTCTAACAAAGTATTACCTGAACAGAAATAATTTGATTTGTCTCTAAATGTACTTTATTCAACCATCTTCATAACCACCATACTCAATTTATTAATGATATTTTGTGAAAATAATTGATTTATGGTAATGGTCCATACTTCAAACACTAAAATTACTAAGAGGGTTGACATGGATTTCACTCCATCATGGTTTAGTGAAGGAGATGCGATAGCTAGATTTGGTTTCCAACAATTAATGTAATTTTTATTTATTATTCATTTTTTTAGAGAAATAAGGTCCTAAAATCTGCGACAGTATGCCTTTAATTAACTGTTATGAGGATTAAGAGTTATGGTTACGTGTTATGTTTCCGTGACCGGCTTGGCGTGGATATACATCTTTCACATTAGACAATATGGCATGTTAATTATAATAACAATGAAAAGTTAAATTATGTTTTAGGTCTCATTACACAGATCACTTTCGGGTGAGAGTTCATTGATCACGGTCCACTATAGTTCCTAATTGTGACACAAGATATGGTTCACATATTCACTTCTATAAAATGGCGAAGAATTAAAACAATATGTATGTTTAATGGTAAGCCTTCTGGTTGTATTCTGCCCATGCTATTTTGTAATATTGTGCATTGACCTTTTGGGACATGAGACGCTCGCTTGATGCGCGATCGGTCTAGGATCGATCCCCGTCGATGGGCCTATTTCTCGCTCTAACCAGTGCACCACGACTGGTATATCAAAGGCCGTGGTATGTGTCTGTGGGATGGTGAATATAAAAGATCTCTTGCTACTAATGAAAAAATGTAGCGGGTTTCATCTCTATGACTGTGTCAAAATGACCATATGTTTGGCATCCAATAGCCGATGATTAATAAATCAATGTGCTCTAGTGGTGTCGTTAAACTTTTTTGGGGACATGGGTGTCTGGCGTAAGAGACAGCCGGAGTGAATCGGTTAAAGAACCACCTTTTCGGACCGGTATTACAGCCAGATGCAGTCATATAGCAAAAAACTGAGACTGAAATGCTCGGAATTTTGGAGTGAAAATAAAAGCTTATATAATGTATGTTCGCAATGGTGTATGTTGTTAGTGACAACGACAACTCGTTCTATTGGCAATCTTCATTTGAAGTTGTGCATTTTGACATGGGTTTCAATGGCAGATCTCATCTGTGTAGTGAGAGTTTAGTTTAACGACGCCACATGAGCACACAGATTTATTAACCATCGGCTATTGGATATGAAACCAATGGTATTTGTTTACTCATAGGCTTAGAGAAAACCCGTTACATTTGTTTTCCCATTTGCAGGAATGGTAATTTTATATGCACTTTCCCACATCCAGTACAGCACATACCACGGCTTCTGGGACATTTAGAGACTGGGTCCACCGAGGTTGTCAGATCCTACGACGCAAGCACCTCTGGCAAGCACTCTATTGACTGAGCTAGATCCCGCCCGTATTACAATAGATGCAATAATGAACTCCATTTTATTTCCGAATTAAAGCTACAATATTCAAACATATTTACAATAATCTACTTCAGTTTCGGGGGGCGAAACGTAGCTCAATGGTACAGTGCTTGCTTGCTACGCGGTCGGTCTGGGATAGTTCCCCGTCGGTGGGCCCATTGGGCTATTTCTCGTTCCAGCCAGTGCACTACGACTGGTATATCAAAGGTCGTGGTGTATGCTATCCTTTCTGTGGGATGGTGCATATAAAAGATCCCTTGCTGCTAATCATAGATCATGAAGTGGCGACAGGGGGTTTCTTCTCAATATCTGTGTTGTCCTTAACCATATGTCTGACGCCATATAACCGTAAATAAAATGTGTTGTGTGCGTCGTTAAATAAAACATTTCCTTTCCTTTCCTTTTAGTTTCGGATGATGGGTTACAACAAACGCCGTAGTATGTGTCAACCTGTTCGTTAAGAAAATATATGAAATACTTGTTGTCACTAATTGGTAAAAAAAAAAAAACCCACAAACAAACAAACAAACAAACACAAACACAAACAAACCTTATGTGCCGAACATTTTCTCTGATTTTGTAGATTAAATTTCTTTCTTTGCTTTAACGATACAACGCGTTAGTCATAAGCAAATGGCGTATTCCACTATAATTGGGTCACGTTAAAACAGACTTTGACTTGTTCAGCGAATATTTTGCTGTTTGCTGATGTTATAAGAAAAAACAAACAATTTTGTCATGGTTTTTACATTGCGTTTAAAAGAAATATATGTTCAAATATATTTTTTTTCTGTATTTTTTGTTGTTGCTTTTTTACTTGTATTTGAAAATGAGGACGGCTAATGGCATCGTTGACCGTCGATACGAGTTTGCCAAAGCTGCAGAGGTATGTCGCTTTGGCACTAATAAAAAAAAGAGTCAAATACCGCAAAGCGAAGATAATGTGTGCCATTAAGATTGACACAAAATCGCTGAAAAATAGGTCACTCGTGAGACAATGGATTTCGAAATGAGAAAAGCAATTATCATCGGTAACCAAAGATGATTTCTTGGCAGCACGTTTCGAAGAAAGATATCTTCGGCAAAGCCATTTGATGTATCACAAGACACTTACAGATCAGTGACATTGATCGAGCTTACTGAGATATTACATAAATAATTATTATTGACTGTTTGGAGAACGCGCGTGTCTAGATACCTTTTGTCACTACGACCGGCTGGTAGGTACAGGGTTCGCAGCCCGGTACCGGCTCCAACCAAGAGCGAGTTCTTAAAGGGACACACCCTAGTTACGTTTATTTGTTAACCATTACGGCGTTGTTTTTCGCTATTAAACGCCATTTTTCACAAATAAAATTGCACTTTACTTACATTTTATTATTTAGAATACACATTTCCATTCACCTGAAGTGCTTTTTGGTAATCCTGATGTTTGTAAAACCACGAAATGGATTTTTTGCATTTTTTTACAAAACCCGTTAAGCAAGCGAGGTCCAATCTATTTTTAGAGGGGATATTTCCATTTCAATGTCACAGACGTTGGTATATCACGTGACCGTTATCATTTTGGTTCGGTTTGTTTTCTCGTGCACGGTTCGCGCAATCAACATCCGATTTGTTGTTGTTCATTTGTGAGATTTTTCTTCACAGTTCGTGAACATTTTCAGTAACAATAAAGTTCAGACAAGTAAATGTCTCAATACAAAACGTTACAAACCCTTAAAACCAATAATTTTGCTAAGTCTTACGATATCTGGAGAGAGGATACAACCAGGACAGAAGAGTTGGAACATGTCCAGGAGAGGTGAAACGAACGCACCCCAAGTCTGTGAAATTTGTCGTGACGTAGGCATTGTTGTGCTTCGAGCGACATCTACCGGTGACATCAGAATACTAACTTTCAAAATTATTTCAAGCAATTGGGACATGGGGATTCCCATGGTATTTATCGATATAAAACCTGCTTTTCACTCCATTTGATAAAAACGTGATCTAAGTGTGTTATAGGTTTGTAGATTAACCAAATTATAATTTATTTTCGCTGGATGGAACTAGGGTGTGCGGCTTTAAGGGCTGAATGGGTAGGTGTAAAACCACTACACCCTCTTGTTCCTCACTAACCACTAATCATCTAATAACTAACCCACTGTCCTGGACATACAGCCCAGGTAGCTGAGGTGTGTGCCCAGGACAGAATGCTTGAACCTTAATTGGATATAAGCACGAAAATAAGTTCAAATGAAATGAATAAAATTTCACTACAGTGTCCACAATGTCAACTAGAGTTGGTAACGGTGGTATAAGTAGCAGCTGTAGCAACATCGTCACTATTGGTGGTGGTGTTGGTAGAAGTCGTAGTATTTGTTGTTGTTGTTTTTGTAGAAGTAGTGGAAGTAGAAGTTGTTGTAGTGGTAGTTGCAGCAATAGTAATAGTAGTTCTTAGTAGTTGATGTTGTAGTAGTAGAAGTAGTAGTAGTTGTTGTTTTGTTATAGCAGCAGCAATAGTAATAGTAGTTCGTAGTATTAGTTGTAGTAGAAGTAGTATTAGTTGTAGTAGTAGTAGTAGTTGTTGTTGGTGTAGTTGTTGTAGAAGTAGTAGTGGTAGTAGTAGTAAGTGGTAGTAGTAGTTGTTGTAGTAGTAATAGTAGTAATAGTAGTAAGTAGTAGTAATAGTAAGTAGTAGAAGTAGTAGTAGTAGTAAGTAAGTATTAGTTGTAGTAGTAGTAGTAGTAGTTGTTGTTGTTGTAGTTGTTGTAGAAGTAGTAGTGGTAGTAGTAGTAAGTGGTGGTAGTAGTAGTTATTGTAGTAGTAGTAATAGTAGTAAGTAGTAGTGGTAGTAAGTAGTAGAAGTAGTAGTAGTAGTAGTAAGTAGTAGTAGTAAGTAGTAGTAGTAGTAGTAGTGGTAAATAATAAGTAGTAGTACTAAGTAGTAGTAGTAGTAATTGTAGTAGTAATTAGTAGTAGTAATTAGTAGTATTAGTAAGTAGTGGTAGTAATAGTACTAGTATTAGTAATAGTAGTAGTAAGTAGTAGTAATAGTAAGTAGTAGTAGTAATAGTAAGTAGTAGTAGTACTAGTACTAGTAATAGTAGTAATTAGAAGTAGTAAGTAGTAGTAAGTAGTAGTAGTAGTAGTAGTAGTAAGTAGTAGTAATAGTAGTACTAGTACTAGTAATAGTAGTAGTAGTAAGTAGTAGTAGTAGTAGTAGTACTAGTAATAGTAGTAGTAGTAGTAGTAGTAGTAGTACTACTAGTAGTAGTAGTAGTAGTAATAGTAGTAATAGTAGTAGTAGTAGTAGTAGTAGTACTACTACTAGTAGTAGTAGTAGTAATAGTAGTAGTAGTAGTAGTAATAGTAGTAGTACTAGTAGTAGTAGTAAGTAGTAGTAATGGTAGTAGTACTAGTAATAGTAGTAGTAGTAAGTAGTAGTAGTAGTAGTAGTACTAGTAGTAGTAGTACTAAGTAGTAGTAGTAGTAGTAGTAGTAGTAGTAAGTAGTAGTGGTAGTAAGTAGTAGAAGTAGTAGTAGTAGTAGTAAGTAGTAGTAGTAAGTAGTAGTAGTAGTAGTAGTGGTAAATAATAAGTAGTAGTACTAAGTAGTAGTAGTAGTAATTGTAGTAGTAATTAGTAGTAGTAATTAGTAGTATTAGTAAGTAGTGGTAGTAATAGTACTAGTATTAGTAATAGTAGTAGTAAGTAGTAGTAATAGTAAGTAGTAGTAGTAATAGTAAGTAGTAGTAGTACTAGTACTAGTAATAGTAGTAATTAGAAGTAGTAAGTAGTAGTAAGTAGTAGTAGTAGTAGTAGTAGTAGTAAGTAGTAGTAATAGTAGTACTAGTACTAGTAATAGTAGTAGTAGTAAGTAGTAGTAGTAGTAGTAGTACTAGTAATAGTAGTAGTAGTAGTAGTAGTAGTAGTACTACTAGTAGTAGTAGTAGTAATAGTAGTAATAGTAGTAGTAGTAGTAGTAGTAGTACTACTACTAGTAGTAGTAGTAGTAATAGTAGTAGTAGTAGTAGTAATAGTAGTAGTACTAGTAGTAGTAGTAAGTAGTAGTAATGGTAGTAGTACTAGTAATAGTAGTAGTAGTAAGTAGTAGTAGTAGTAGTACTAGTAGTAGTAGTAGTAGTACTAAGTAGTAGTAGTAGTAGTAGTAGTAGTAGTAGTAAGTAGTAGTAATAGTAGTATTACTAGTAGTAGTAGTAGTACTAGTAGTAGTAGTTGTAAGTAGTAGTAGTAATAGTAGTAGTAGTAGTAGTAGTAGTAGTAGTACTAGTAGTAGCAGTAGTAGTAGTACTAGTAGTAGTAGTAGTAGTAGTAGTAGTAGTACTAGTAGTAGTAGTAGTAGTAATAGTAGTAATAGTAGTAGTACTAGTAGTAGTAGTAAGTAGTAGTAATGGTAGTAGTACTAGTAATAGTAGTAGTAGTAAGTAGTAGTAGTAGTAGTACTAGTAGTAGTAGTAGTAGTACTAAGTAGTAGTAGTAGTAGTAGTAGTAGTAGTAGTCGTAATAGTAGTATTACTAGTAGTAGTAGTAGTACTAGTAGTAGTAGTTGTAAGTAGTAGTAGTAATAGTAGTAGTACTAGTAATAGTTGTAAGTAGTAGTAGCAGTAGTAGTACTAGTAGTAGTAGTAGTAGTAGTAGTAGTAGTAGTAGTAGTACTAGTAGTAGTAGTAAGTAGTAGTAATAGTAGTAGTACTAGTAATAGTAGTAGTAGTAGTAGTAGTAGTAGTAGTAGTAGTAGTAGTAGTAATTAGTAGTAGTAAGTAATAGTAGTAGTACTAGTAATAGTAGTAGTAGTAAATAGTAGTAGTAGTAGTAGTAGATGATGTTGGACCAAACATAAACTGATTTCATGGACTAAAGTATTGCTTGTATATGAAAGCACTAGAGCTGTTTTTCAAAGCGTACATCTTGCTGTTGTTCGACTATTCTGATTAGATGTGGGGTAGCCCTGTACTGAAGGCCAAGCAGAAATATTGGAAAATGTTCGCATGGATGCTCTTCAGATAATTTGTGGTGCTGTTACGAATACTAATCACAATAAAGTGAAACAGAATTTTTTGCTTTAATCCAACGCCGTGAGTTCCATAAAACGTGTATTTTTTTTATAAAATGATTACTACAGATTATTCACCATCTTTAGTGCCATCCACAGTAATGGCAGAGGGAAAGGTTCACCTTCGAAATGCTGATGAATTAAAAATATATTCGAACTAGAAAAAAGTTCCTGTGCATCAATAAAATTTCAGTAGGACTTATATTTTTAAAATTTTAAAATATTGTTATTTACATAGATGTACTATTTATTTGTTAAGTACTGTTTACACAATGTTTGGTGCGCCGTTGGTGATGATGTAACAAAACAACGTACTGATGTACGGTCATGGTCGTACTTTGTTATCACATAATCGGTTGCGTTCAGTTCTTCCACTGATTGGCCTTAACTTAGAGATCCATTAGGATTTTAAACGTATCATTTTCAAATCATTCCATATGTGCACCCGCTTAATACTGATTATTTGCTGACGTGGCGTCACGTGTCGACTCCCTAAACAGGCAAGATCCCTAGTACCCCTAATCTGTCGAGAACATCTCCGCAGATATTGCATAGTGTTCTGATGAACACCAATGAATACCAAAATTACTAGCAACAGCGTTTGAGCCGTTCTAACCTCAGTCATACCCATCGTTCGAAGGAGTCCATTTTCTGGGAGGCGTGGCATCACACTGACGACGATCAGATACCAAAAAATATATTTTTCTGAGTGATGAGAATCCATACAATAGTTTTAAAGTCCGATGATAAAAAAAATGACGTCAAACAGGAGCACGTGACTAAGAATGCTATGAATAGTTCGTGCAATTGACAGAACACTGCTGGAATATCGACGGGAGTGATTACACGTTCAGTTACTGAAATTTTTATAACCAGATTTCAAGTAAATTATATTCTACATGCAATTATTTGGTGCACAGGAACTTTTTTCCGCGAGTAGATATATATATATATTTTTAGTTTTTTTGTTTGTTTGTTTTTTAATCCCTCTTTCTATCAGCAATTCGTGACTGGGACGATCTTGTACTAATTTTAGACAGTTAAATTATCTTAACAAACTTAAAAAGGCAATATATATATATTGACCTACAAATTTAATGTACCACCTAAACACTTTCTAGACTTGGGATCACGCTCAAACCTAATTATCCATTGTATAGACCAATCTTTTAGAAATAGACTCAATTTTGTGTTCTGTTGTCCTTTTTGTAATCAAAGTGGTTTTACTATTAACTCACTTCAATTCGGAAACAAGGATTATGCGATACATTCGATAATTTGTGTGTTTAGAGGTCGTTTTCAGTTAGATCCAGTCTTACTCGAGCTTCCGAACTATGGAGTTGGTTAGCGAGAACGTGTTCAGCACGATGGTAACGCGGTCATTGTCAACTTTACGTACAGTGCCAATGGTCCGCGTCGATCCACCGGTAGGCGGAGGAGGCCCAAGGCAGCACAGGGGGTTATCAAACCAGGCGGCTCAACCGCCAGGGGTGGTCCCACCTGCTTCGAAGATGAAGACCAAGCCGGCAGGGGCGACTCATGAGGGACCAAAACCGGCGGTCCCTTCTCCTTCGTCGCCCCCCACCACTCGGAGTCCACGCCAGGAGCGGCCAAATTGGGGGGGCAAAGCTGTCAGCTCCACTGACAGTGGCGGTCCCTTCTGCAGCTGCACAAAAGTAGAAGATGGACACAGACCTGGATGCTGATCGTCCACCAGCGTCTCCACCTGTTGTGGAGCCGGCAGCTGATGCGCACAGTGAGCCCAAGAAGAGAAAGGTTACAGAAAAGGCGTCGCTGAAACCATCAGTAGTCTCTCCTTGGGCGATCGTGTGTGACGCAAATACCAGAACGCAGTCCAGGGGGACTTCACAGTTCCGGCACAGCTGGGGACACCCATCAAGGAGACGTCTTGGGGGCCATTACCATCTGGCACAGGGAGATACCAGATTATGGGCAGCAACATCAGCAACAACCTCTTCGTGACCTGCACCCGGGACGGGCTTTTTCGGCAGGCTGCACTCAAGCCAGAGATGAAGAATTCTAACCCAAAAGCCTTTAGGAATATTTTGAATAAAAGTTCAAATAATAAGCGTAAAACCATGATATTCCAATAAATACATTATATGAATATTTTAAAACGTTAAGTGCAGATACACATGTCGATATAGATGATATAACGGACGATATAAACATAAACGAATTGTGTGAAAATCCCTTGTTTGACAACATTCTTAATGGTGTTATAACTGAAAGTGAAATATCTGAAACAATCTTAAAGTTAAAAAATAGCAAAGCTCCAGGTGCTGATGGATATCTTAACGAATATCTAAAAAAGAAAATCTTCTCCTCTGTTAATCCTAGTCTATTTTAAGTTGTTTAATATCATATTAGACACGGGTATTATACCAGACAGCTGGACAGGGGATATAATTAAACCAATATATAAAAATAAAGGTAAACCACAAGATCCCGCCAAATATAGAGCTATAACTCTTACCAGATGTATTGGTAAAATGTTTACTGTCATTATTAATAACAGACTAAACCTTTTTCCTACTGAAGTAAACTTAATAAACAGGAATCGGGCTGGATTTCGCAAAGGTCATTCAACGAGCGATAACATATAGCGTATGCATGTTTTACTGTCGATATATCTGTCGTTTGGTAAAAAATTATATTGTACTTTTGTTGATTTTCGAAAGACTTTTGGCTCTGTCTGGCGTACGGGGCTATGGAGAAAATTACAAAAATGTCAGATTAAAGGTAAATGTTTCAAAATAAGTTTTAATTTGTATAGAAACATTAAATCATGCGTTGAAATTAATAATAAGAAATCTCATTTTGTCCCCCTTGTCTAACAGGCATGAGGCGGGGGGGGGGGGGGGGGGGGGGGATTTATCACCATTTTAATTTTCAATATTTCTAAATGATCTTGAAGATTGTTTTTTAAATGCTTCAAGGATTTCCTCTGGAAATAATTTTAAAAAATTGCCAAAACAAATTACATATATTTGTTGAAATGTTCGTACTATTATATGCAGAAGATACTGTAATTTTCTCCGAAACTCCTGAAGGTATGCAATATGCTTTAGATATATTTGATGACTATTGTAACTCTTGGAATCTTAGCATTAATGTGAGTAAAACAAAGGTTGTGATTTTTAGGTCAAATGTTGAATTTATGCTGCAAGATGAACGATTGGAAATTATTGATTATTACTGTTATTTAGGAATTTGTTTTAAATATAATGGGAATTTTTCTAATGCAAAGCAACACGTAGACCAAGCTCAAAAAGCACGTTTTGCCATATACAAAAAATTACGGAACAATAGAATACGAGTTCATATACAATTAAAACTTTTTGATTCAATGGTTGAACCGATTTTAATATATGGATCAGAAATTTGGGGTTATGAAAATTTACAAATAATAGAAAAAAATCATCTCCAGTTTTGTAAACGGATTTCGAAGGTAAATTGTATGGTATATATGGAATTAGGAAGGTTCTCTTTAGAAATACAAGTAAAGTTACGAATGGTGTCATTTTGGAGTAAACTGGTTAAAGACGAAAATAAATTAATGTTCTTTTTAAACAGTGGTGAAAGAAATCAATTTAAATGGTTGAAATTCATAAAAAGTCGATAACTCGGGAATGGGGTACATTTATACCTATCAAAATAATGATATCAAATCGTATAAACAAGAATTAAAACTAAACCTCGGCGATCAATTTATACAACAGTGGTTCTCGGACATTACAAACTCTTCTAGGGGTCAATATCGAATATGCGAACTTTATAATACCGATATTGGAGATGAATACCATTATGTATTCAATTGTAAAAATAATAATATTGAAAACATTAGAAGAAAATATATAAAACAATATTATAGAATTAATCCTAGCGTTTTTAAAATGAAAGGTATGCTGTCATTATGTAATGCACTATTATTAAAAAAACCTAGCTATATTTATTAAAAGATTATCTTGTTTTGTGAACTGACGTTTCTCTGCATATTTTAGCTATTTTGTTTGCATATCTTGTGTTCACTTAATTATAGATACTTCTATGTTGACGCCTGTTCTTGTCATGTATATTAATTATGTATTTGAAAATGTCCTCTTGTTACACATTGTAATGTGTCTGAGTGTTGTTTAATAAATCTTGAAATCTTGAAATCGTAACGTCCTGCCGAAGTACAGAGCCGAGCAGTCCATCACCACGCCATGCGTCCCGGGCCAAACTCCCTGGATTTTTTACCTCCAGGTAACCTCTTGGCCAGTGTTAAAAAATTTATAATGGTTTTTTGGGGGGTTTTTGGGGGTTATTCTTGTTGGGGGCTTTTTTTTTTGTTGTTGGGGGGGGGGGGGGGGGGTAAACTGTTCGACGCATTTCATTTTGGCACCCCGTTTAAATTGCTCAAATCACCTGAAAGCTTTTTCTGTCGAGCACTCTAATTTTAACTTTGGATTTAATTTCTTTGCCAGACATGGTAGATAGAATTAGCTCTCTCATTTTGGCCTTAGGTCTCTGAACTAACTACTAAATTGTTATTCCAAATTCCGCCCACCTCAGATTTACCTTCCCCCTCCTGGCTCGGATTTAATCATTGGCGATGTCAGAGGTTAAGTTCGGGACAGGCGTGTTCGAAACCATAGTGGAATATGAACACGAGAAAAGATTTCAGTCAGTCAGTCAGTCAGATCCTCCGAATTTCTTCGATTCGACTGGTGTTCTTAACTGTGTTCAAAAAAGAAAGCAAGAAAGAAATATTTTATTTAACGACGCACTCAACACATTTTATTTACGGTTATATGGCGTCAGACATATGGTTAAGGACTACATAGATATTGTGAGAGGAAACCCGCTGTCGACACTTCGATTAGCAGCAAGGGATATTTTATATGCATCATCCCACAGACAGTGTAGTACATACCACGGCCTTTGATATACCAGTCGTGGTGCACTGGCTGGAACGAGAAATATCCCAATGGGCCCACTGACGGGGCTCGATCCCACATCGACCGCGCATCGAGCGAGCGTTGTACCACTGGGTTATATCCCGCCCTAACTGTGTTCAAAGATGTGATAAAAGCAAGGACATGACATTAAATAAGCTTTGTAATTAGTACTTGGCGGTGATCCATATAATTCACTTTTTGAGATAATAAACTTGTATCATGTGGTGTCTTTATTATGCTGGCGACGGGATTTAACTCAATCGGATCCATTCAACTGATTGTATTTTTTTTCTCTCGTTCCATCCAGTGCATCGGAACTGGACAATAAAAACATACTTGACTCTCGTTAAACTAGTATTATTTTTATTTGTTACACCTTAAACAAGTAACGTACAAGCCAGTACGGGTACTCTAGCCCACGTTCTCCTAAACGGTTGTTCTCACGTTCCGTCCAATGCACCACAACTGGTCAAAGGCCGTGGTATGTGCTTTCCTGTTTGTGGGGAAGTGCATATAAAAGATCCCTTGCTGCATTAGGAAAAATGTAGCGGGTTTCCTCTGATAACTACGTGTCAGAATTACCAAATGTTTGACATCCAATAGCCGATGATACATCGGCTCACGGTGCTGTAGGTAACATGATTCGTATGGTGATACAGGAAACACATGTCGCGATATATCTGAGAAATACTCATAATACACATCCCTAGCTATTAATGAACTGGTGTATTCTCTCAGAGCTAAACAAAAAAAACAACCCAATAGCATATGTAATAAAAATAATTGAACAAGTAGAGTTTACCAGTCAATAAGCACATACTATCATATCTGTATAATAAAAATGTGAAACATAAGCGTACGAGACAGGGGTGGGTGGGGTGGGCAGAGAATATAAAACCATTTTAGGTAACTCATATATAGGCAACAGACAGTATAAAACCATGTTGGGTAACAATGTGCAATAGACAGTATAAAACCATGTCGAGTAACAAAGTGCAACAGACAGTATCAAACCATGTCGAGTAACAATGTGCAACAGACAGTATCAAACCATGTCGAGTAACAATGTGCAACAGACAGTATCAAACCATGTCGAGTAACAATGTGCAACAGACAGTATCAAACCATGTCGAGTAACAATGTGCAACAGAAAGTATAAAACCATGTTAGGTAACAATGTGCAATTGACAGTATCAAACCATGTTAGGTAACAATGTGCAACAGACAGTATCAAACCATGTCGAGTAACAATGTGCAATAGACAGTATCAAACCATGTCGAGTAACAATGTGCAATAGACAGTATCAAACCATGTCGAATAACAATGTGCAACAGAAAGTGTAAAACCATGTTAGGTAACAATGTGCAACAGACAGTATCAAACCATGATAGGTAACAATGTGCAACAGACAGTATCAAACCATGTCGAGTAACAACGTGCAACAGACAGTATAAAACCATGTCGAGTAACAATGTGCAACAGACAGTATAAAACCATGTTGAGTAACAACGTGCAACAACAGTATCAAACTATGTCGAGTAACAATGTGCAATAAACAGTATCAAACCAAGTCGAGTAACAATGTGCAACAGGAAGTATAAAACCATGTTAGGTAACAATGTGCAATAGACAGTATCAAACCATGTCGAGTAACAATGTGCAACAGACAGTATAAAACCATGTTAGGTAACAATGTGCAATAGACAGTATCAAACCATGTCGAGTAACAATGTGCAACAGACAGTATAAAACCATGTTAGGTAACAATGTGTAATATACAGTATCAAACCATGTCGAGTAACAATGTGCAACAGACAGTATAAAGCTATGTTAGGTAACAATGTGCAACAGACAGTATAAAAACCATGTTAGGTAACAATGTGCAACAGACAGTATGAAACCATGTCGAGTAACAATGTGCAACAGACAGTATAAAAACATGTCGAGTAACAATGTGCAATAGACAGTATCAAACCATGTCGAGTAACAATGTGCAACAGGAAGTGTAAAACCATGTTAGGTAACACTGTGCAATAGACAGTATCAAAGCATGTCGAGTAACAATGTGCAACAGACAGTATAAAACCATGTTAGGTAACAATGTGCAATAGACAGTATCAAAGCATGTCGAGTAACAATGTGCAACAGACAGTATAAAACCATGTTAGATAACAATGTGCAATAGACAGTATCAAACCATGTCGAGTAACAATGTGCAACAGACAGTATCAAACCATGTCAAGTAACAATGTGCAACAGAAAGTATAAAACCATGTTAGGTAACAATGTGCAATTGACAGTATCAAACCATGTTAGGTAACAATGTGCAACAGACAGTATCAAACCATGTCGAGTAACAATGTGCAATAGACAGTATCAAACCATGTCGAGTAACAATGTGCAATAGACAGTATCAAACCATGTCGAATAACAATGTGCAACAGAAAGTGTAAAACCATGTTAGGTAACAATGTGCAACAGACAGTATCAAACCATGATAGGTAACAATGTGCAACAGACAGTATCAAACCATGTCGAGTAACAACGTGCAACAGACAGTATAAAACCATGTCGAGTAACAATGTGCAACAGACAGTATAAAACCATGTTGAGTAACAACGTGCAACAACAGTATCAAACTATGTCGAGTAACAATGTGCAATAAACAGTATCAAACCAAGTCGAGTAACAATGTGCAACAGGAAGTATAAAACCATGTTAGGTAACAATGTGCAATAGACAGTATCAAACCATGTCGAGTAACAATGTGCAACAGACAGTATAAAACCATGTTAGGTAACAATGTGCAATAGACAGTATCAAACCATGTCGAGTAACAATGTGCAACAGACAGTATAAAACCATGTTAGGTAACAATGTGTAATATACAGTATCAAACCATGTCGAGTAACAATGTGCAACAGACAGTATAAAGCTATGTTAGGTAACAATGTGCAACAGACAGTATAAAAACCATGTTAGGTAACAATGTGCAACAGACAGTATGAAACCATGTCGAGTAACAATGTGCAACAGACAGTATAAAAACATGTCGAGTAACAATGTGCAATAGACAGTATCAAACCATGTCGAGTAACAATGTGCAACAGGAAGTGTAAAACCATGTTAGGTAACACTGTGCAATAGACAGTATCAAAGCATGTCGAGTAACAATGTGCAACAGACAGTATAAAACCATGTTAGGTAACAATGTGCAATAGACAGTATCAAACCATGTCGAGTAACAATGTGCAACAGACAGTATAAAACTATGTTAGGTAACAATGTGCAACAGACAGTATAAAAACCATGTTAGGTAACAATGTGCAACAGACAGTATCAAACCATATCGAGTAAAATGTGCAACAGACAGTATAAAACCATATTAGGTAACAATGTGCAACAGACAGTATCAAACCATGTCGAGTAACAATGTGCAACATACAGTATAAAACCATGTTAGGTAACAATGTGCAACAGACAGTATAAAACCATGTTAGGTAGCAATGTGCAACAGACAGTATAAAACCATGTTAGGTAACAATGTGCAACAGACAGTATAAAACCATGTTAGGTAGCAATGTGCAATAGACAGTATCAAACCATGTTAGGTAACAATGTGCAATAGACAGTATCAAACCATGTCAAACCAGCGTATCAGTCGACATAAACACAACGAGTATAAATGCTACCACTCCTCACTCTTAAATTGAATCAGAAAACATTGGGGGTCAAGCTGCTCAATTCAGAGCGTCTATGACTACCTTAGTTCCGCACAAAATGTGAGTACTTTTTTTTATTTTACAGGTACCACATACATGTTTCAAACACAAGGTCACTTGACACAGTAGTACTAGAGGTTGTACTACACCAAATAAAATCCTATAGACAACCATGTTAATATCTGTGTTTAATAACACTATATACAATATATCAAACAAACTATAGCCCATAAATATCAGTACTACAACCCATGCCTAAAAGTATTAACTGAGGAAAATGGTATCTTTCATGGCTCATTTTCGGTATAACCAGATGTATTTACAACACCCCTAATTTCACACAAAATTCGAGTACTTTTTTTTGCACGTATCCCATACATGTTTCAAGCACAAGGCTATTTGACACAGTGGTACTAGATGAAATAAAATTGCATATATGTTTAGCCCAGATGAAACTAATTTGTTGTACAACCAACACACTCACATTTATCACCAATCACAGGACTTGTGGTGTTAACTTCTCTATCAAAAGTTCGGTGCACCTCGAACTTTGACCCAGCCGGAAGTTATTTGGTTTAGTACTACCAACAGACAGTTTAAAATGATGTAGGGTAACAATACGCAATAGACAGTTGAAGGGACATACCCTAGTTTTTAAACACAAATGCATATTTTTTACTATTACAGCCGTTTTTGATAACTGAAATCATACTTTACTGAGATTTTATTGTTTAGATTATCAATTTCTGTACATTTGAAATGTTTTTGGTCATCCTGGTGTTTTTAATATCACAAAATGCATTTCACATATTTTTCAAACCGCACGTGCGTCTGAGAAATAACAGTTATGGAGTCGAGTTTTAGTCTATTTTTAGAGCGTATTTCACCATTTCAAAGTCACAGACTCATGTTTCACTCAATTGTAACTTTATCCAAATGTATTACAGGTTTGTAGATTAATTAAAGTTAGTGTTAATTTTCACGGGTTGAAGCTAGGGTATGTCCCTTTAAAATCATGTAGGGTAACAACGATATGAAAACATGAAGGTTGGCAATAGATGCTATAGGTTCTTCGTGATCACTGAAAAAAAGTCTCTACCAAAGAGTGGGCAAGAAGTCAGCTACTAATGAGTCGCCTGTGTGTGAGTCATAGTCTCAGATATGAAAGGACAGTAAGCAGGCACCAGATTGTGTCGTGTACAAAATGTCAGCGACTGTCTGCACAAAGCATTAACTCAAAATCGTAACAATTACTAGTATTATGCTCACCATATTGTTTTACAAAGAATACTCTCCAGTTGCATCGCATCACCCAAATACTTCCTGATGAGTAGATTTGATAGCTGCTTAAAGGTCCAGTGTCTTACTCGCATTTACCTATTTTACATCAATTTTGATAATTAAATAAAAAATAATTAATTAAAGGAACATACCTTAATTTTTAAACACTAAGGCATATTTTTCACTATTAGAGCCGTTTATGATCACTCAAATCAAACATTACTTATATTTTATTGTTTCGATTATCTATTTCCGTACAACTAAAGTGCTTCTGGTCATCCTGGTGTTTCTAATACCACAAAATGCATTTATCATATTTTAAAAACGCACGTGCTTCTGAAAAGTAACGGTTATTGACTCACGTTTTAGTCTATTTTTAAGGGTATTTCAATGTCACAGACTCTTGTTTCACTCTGCTATATCAAAATGTGTTACAGGTTTGTAAAATAACCAAACTTAGTATCCATTTTTACGAGTTGAAACTAGGTGGAAAAAAATATGCCTTAGTGTTTAAAAACTAGTTGTGTCAGAGAATCCTGAGCTAAAAATAGAAAGTACAAAGAAACGATTTACCTCATTATATTGGGGGGGGGGGGGGGGGGGGGTTGAATCTATGAGTTTAAACCTAAATAAGCATGTGTTGTAAGTTTAAACCCAATGATCATTATGTTTTTAGATTAAAAGTATTGTCTCTCAATATTATGTTTATATAGGAGAATTCCCTTCAACTTGAGACAACGAAACAGGAATAGAAAGACGAGACTTATTTGCAGAAACGAGAAGACCAGGCGATGAAGACACGGCTGAGAAACGGCCACTGTAAAGTGAAGTAGCACATGTACACACAATTCCGAGTGGGATGCCATTGTGGCACAGCGTCCATGACTGTGGATGATTTCCTGCAGCATTGTCCCCACTACCAGGACCAAACGATAGCAGCCTGACATTCAAATGAAGCCCTGAAGAAGAAACTATTCGGCTCCAATGAGAACCTGCAGCGCACGGAAGCATTTATTCGAGCTACTGGGGTCCCTGTCTGAGCATTCGAAGTAGAAGAAGAAGAAGAAGAAGAAGAAGAAGAAGAAGAAGAAGAAGAAGAAGAAGAGGAAGAGAGAAGAGAGAGGAGGAGGAGGAGGAGGACGAGGAAGAAGAAGAAGAAGAAGAAGAAGAAGAAGAAGAAGAAGAAGAAGAAGAAGAAGAAGAGGAGGAGGAGGAGGAGGAGGAGGAGGAAGAGGAAGAACAAGAAGAAGAGGAGGAGGAGGAGGAGGAGGAGGAGAAAGAAGAAGAAGAAGAAGTAGACGTAGACGAAGAAGAAGAGGACGAGGAAGAAGAAGAAAAAGAAGAAGAAGAAGAAGAAGAATTTACAGATACAAAACGGTTTCTTCCAGATTTGTTTTTTTTTTCATTTCAACTTATGTTCGTGCTTATATCCAATTAAGGTTCAAGCACGCTGTTCTAGGCACACATCACAGCTATTTGGGTTGTCTGTCCAGGACAGTGAGTTAGTCGTTAGTGGAGAGTGAGAGAGAGTCGTTAAAACTCGTTCTGGGTGGGAGCCGGTACCAGGCTGCGAACCCTGTGCCTGCCAGCCTTATGTCCGATGGTTTAACTACGACACCACCGAGGCCATTCTTCCAGATTAATGTATTTGCCATAACCTTGTAACAGCACATGGGTGGGTGAATGAATGTGTGATCCATCGTGAACGTCACGCGTTCTCACTAAACGACAGTAACACCACACTGCATAAACAAAACGTCCTGGAAGTGCTCTGCATCTATCGGTTCATCTCCTAATTGATACACCAAGCAGATAGTTAGACCAAGTGTCTCTGAGGCGGGACGAAGCCCTGCGGTAAAGTGTTCGCCTGATGCGACCCCGTCGGTGCTCCCATTAGGCTATTTCTCGTTCCAACTAGTGCAGCAAGACTGATACATCAAAGATCGTGGAATGTACATCCTGTCTGTGGGATGATGCATATAAATGATCCCTTGCTGCTACTTGAAAAGAGTAGCCCATGAAGTGACGACAGCGGGTTTCCTCTCTCAATATATGTGTGGCCGTAACCATATGTTCGACGCCATATAACGGTAAATAAAATGTGTTGAGTGCGTCGTTAAATAAAACATGTCCTTCCTTGTAGTGTTACGACTCACTGTCGACCTATTTTGCTAAAACAAATTAAAGTAGGAAATAATCCATTCAAAATAATTGTTCTAATTGGTCTGATAGCCATATTACTATATGTGTAATTTTAGTCATTATTTGTGTTTTAATACTGTTAATCTATCTTAGACAATTATATTTCTTATCGACCACAATTGTGTTGACCTTTTCAATTGCATGGTTTTTTTGGGGGGGAACCAAATAATTTGCTTCAACTTAAACCAATTCAAAAGAACTTTTTTCCGACTGCTTTCTTGTTTTTCGTATTCCAATGCAATTACAATACTTCTGAATATTTTCTTTCTCCTTTCTTGTCAGTCAGGCTTTTTGTAATAAATGTCATCGACTTTCACAGTAATGTAATCATTGATTTCACTGGCAGGTGTAGACATCGATCGATCCACCGACACACACGCCCCTTTATGTTTTCGTTCATATAATCCATCCATCCATCAAATCATGCATTAAAGCACATATACCATGCCGAATTATTAAATTTAGTATTTGTTCACATCGCGACTCGGTTTCGTAGTGACCGGCCTCGGTGGCGTCGTGGCAGGCCATCTGTCTACAGGCTGGTAGGTACTGGGTTCGGATCCCAGTCGAGGCATGGGATTTTTAATCCAGATACCGACTCCAAACCCTGGGTGAGTGCTCCGCAAGGCTCAATGGGTAGGTGTAAACCACTTGCACTGACCAGTGATCCATAACTGGTTCAACAAAGGCCATGGATTGTGCTATCCTGCCTGTGGGAAGCGCAAATAAAAGATCCCTTGCTGCCTGTCTGACGCCATATAACCGTAAATAAAATGTGTTGATTGCGTCGTTAAATAAAACACTTCTTTCTTTCTTTCGGATTCGTAGCGGTGATAATCTAGATTCGTACACTTTATTGTGCCATAGCTAAATAAAGAATCTGTTGTATACTACTCAAAAGAATTTAAGGGTCAAAAATTTATAACCAAATAAGTTTCGGAGTGTATTAGATTGATGATGTAAACTATACCAAATTTTTTATTTATTGTTCCATATTTACAAAAAAAACACAAATAAACGTCACTGTATACAAGAAAGTCACATGACATGCTGTCAAAGTTGAAGGTTGTCAAACATGGATTTTACACATTAGAACATTCGTTTAATAGTGTGTGAATCCACCCCTGGCGCGAATACACTCGACACATCGTTGCCTCATGCTGTTGATCAGACGTCTGAAGAACTCTTGGGGAATGGCCTGCCACTCTGCCATAAGGAGTTGACCCAGATCATGAAGGTTGGCCGGAGGGGCATGGTTATCCCGAACTCTCCTGCCTAATTCGTCCCAGGCGTGCTCTTTTGGGGCCAAGTCAGGCGAATATGCTGGCCAATCCATCCTGGCGATACCTTGTTGTCTGAGAAAGTCCGTTACCACCCTGGCGCGGTGGGCTCTGGCATTGTCATCCTGCAGAACTGCCCCGCCGCCAATCTGATGAAGGCCTGGGAGAACCAACGGCCGGATAATGTCATTCAGATAGCGGATTCCATTCGATTGCCATCCACCACATAGAGGGGGGTCCTGTGGTGGATAGAGATGCCGCCCCACACCATGACGCTGCCACCACCGAACCGGTGACGTTGTCTAACGTTAACGTCAGCGAAGCGCTCCCCAGGACGTCTGTAGACACGAACCCGACCATCGTTGAACTGGAGAATAAACCTGGACTCATCAGTGAACATCACTCGACCCCACTGAACACGTTGCCACCGCAGATGAAGCGTGCACCAGTGACGTCTGGCCGTTCTGTGACGTGGTAGGAGTGGTGGTCGAACAGCCTGGCGACGGCAGCGTAGATTATTGGCTCTCAGACGATTGCGTATGGTTTGATCAGACACTCGAATTCCAGCCGCAGTCCGCAGATTGTCACGTAATCGGCGTGCAGTGGTTGTGCGTTGACGTAGAGCCATATTGGTGATGTAGCGGTCCTCTCTATTTGTAGTGCTTCGGGGTCTTCCCGAACGTGGACGATTTCGAACAGAATTCGTTGCTTGGTACCGTTGCCACAGTCGGCCAACGACACTCTGACTGACACCAAGTCTCAGAGCAACATTTCTTTGCTATTGCCATCCTGAAGCCAAGCAATAGCCCTTCCTCGATCTTCGATAGTCAGTTGAAGTCGTACCATTGTCGAATTTGGAGTGTGCACCGTACACGAACGCAAGCTCCAATTATACGGAAATTCATCATTGGGAACATGGAATACACGTGCAAAGCGTGCAAATGAAGCGCTTTGTGAAAAAGCAAGTTATGGGCACTTAGCAGACCTTTCGCTTTCGCCCTAATTTACGTACAAATGTAAGCATGGTTTCGCCATTAGAACTAGTCGACAGTGTCAATGACAGTGGATTTTAATTCATTTATGGGTTGCTTAGACCCACTTTCGTCAAAATGGAACAATACCATGCGTGACATTATGGTCTAGCTAATATAATTGCCATTCAGAAAATAATGTCGAAAATATTGTCTGACCCTTAAATTCTTTTGAGTAGTATATATGTAGTAATATCGATTTTTGTTAGACGTACTTCTTGAATTCGTGAAGTTAAAGTTAATGAACTCCATTAATAAGACATGAGCGCTAAACAGCGAGCTCCTACCAGATGAAATGACAATACCGGATGCCCCATATGTTGGAATATTTTTTTCTCATTAAGTCGTTCGTATATTGATTTCCAACATACTTGATAAATTTCATCTGTTAAAAAAAAAAAAATTCTATTAGTAATATGATAGCATCTCTTCATATTAATTGCATACTTGTCATAATTAGGTGCAGTGAAATAAGACATTGAAAAGACTAAGTATTAATTTTGCAAATATTAACATTAAAATTTCCCAAGATGACGGTTTTAATATGTTCTGGTGTTTTTGTGCTGGTGATATATACTGTTGTCGATCAGATCACGTCTTTAATGGGAATCTGATATAGCAACCACCTGCTTAAAAGGGACTCAGTCAGAAATGCATTTATAGGCCAGGAGCATTAACCAAAATATAACAAGCACCCGGAAAAAATTAGTAGAAAGCTGAATTTTTCAGGAGAGCTCCAGAAACCATACCTAGGCCAACATCACAAAGTTCTGCAAATTCTACCCTGTGGCATTGTTTTTAATTCAAGATGGCCGCCATTACATCAGAGAAAAATGGGAAAAACTCCAAAAGCATCATAACTGCTCAACCACCAGCATTAGAACAATGATTTTAATGTGTAAATTCATATTTGATGTGTGCTGAATCCAATGAATACATTTGTCTTGGAGCTGAGTTAATTAGCATAAATCCAAAATGGCCACCAACGAGACCAGTATTTGGCTCCGAAATCGAAATATTTGCATAACTTTATAACTATACTACAGAAATATTATATTTACATCTATATATTATAAAAGAGATTCCAATAAGCAATTAAAACCACCTTTTGACTACTCATAATTAGATTACATTAGCTTGAGTCTGGGAAGTCTAATCAATAACATCAGTTTCTGCACTAATAGCATGAGAATTTTACAGTTGTGTCCACCACAAACAGTACCCAAGAAGGTGCATTTCAACTCTGCCTTGCAACAGCCACACCGTTTTCCACACCCTCCCTTGCAGGCACATGATATCATTTTCAGCACGTTCTCATGGAGCAACAGGCCTGTTAGTTTCGATTGGAAAAAGCAGTCCCTCCCTGTACTGCCATCCCCAGCTCTGACAGCTCTTTCTCCTGCCATTGCTGGATAGTACAGTATGCTCTAAAGCTATATTTTGCTGCTACTGAAGTTGGAGGGAGTGATTCCAACTTAAATCCAGATGAAAA
Organism: Gigantopelta aegis; assembly: GCF_016097555.1. Lineage (NCBI taxonomy): Eukaryota > Metazoa > Mollusca > Gastropoda > Neomphalida > Peltospiridae > Gigantopelta > Gigantopelta aegis. Next base: position 42,960,338 of record NC_054708.1, on the reverse strand, counting down.
TAAAGATGCTTTATGGACAGATCGAAAATACATGACATAACGATGCTTGTCCAGTGACTTCGATCTAATTGCTCGATATAGCTTTAGCTGAAATAACTCTCCAACACTTGCTATATCATTGTGAGTGTTGTTAAACAGAAAAGACACTCAAACAGTCCCAGTTCTCACCAGCATCAACCTGTGCAAGAGCCTTCTTCATAACTTGATTTAGAGGGCAGACACTGTATCACACCCTGTGATTGCATGAACAAACATCAGGTGTTGTTTGACGTTGCTAAAAGCTGCTTGAATTTCACCTATACAGTATACCTCCAACTCAACACCACGAATAGTGATACGGTTATTTTTACCACTGATGCTGGTCACTCTGTTGTATCTCTTCAACTTCATGTTAGCATACGTTTGCCCAGTAACAGTCGAAGCAGCTTTTATGCAAAGAGCAACAGCCGAAGCAGCTTTTATGCCAAGAGCAACAGCTTGATCCGCATTGACACACTTCCCAGAAATGACACCACTTGCTACACAGATCAGCGAGTTATTTGTGCTCTCCATAGGAGAATGGAGAATGCACTTCCAGCCAATGGAGGAAGGTTTCATAGTATTTTCTATCTCGGGTTGTGCTACTGGCATGAAGGTCCACATGCTTGTCAGGGGTGTTACTATGCACGCCCGTAAAAGTTTCCAAGGCATCACAGATCGGGATACAGCGAGGCATAGCATGCACCCATTTGCTCAGTATGCTGTCTGTAATTCCTCGACCATGTGCCACACCTCCAGAGGTTTTCAGCAATCACATCAAATCTTGTTCTATTGTTTGGTCACTGACGTTTTCACTACATAATTTATCTGTTCTTCAAATGGTAAAATAACCTCTCTTCGTGAAGGCATAATACTGCTCAGCAGACATGATAGCCATCAGTCCTTTAATCTGATCAAGGTAGAGATGGGCAGATATTGCATATGCGATGTAACCAGCAGCATGGAACAAGGGGATCATTTCACTGACTACAGGAAGATGTAAATCCCAATCCTCAGTGCGCTCTGCTAGGATGAAACGTCTAATAAGGGACACTTGTTTGAAATATTCAACCCAAAGTTTACCTATTCTACTTTGAGTGATTGCATTTTCCATCAGTCTATCCATAATATGTGTGAGCTTTTGGACATATTCATCATTGTCCAAAAAGTCAGTGGGACATTGACCATCGAAATCCCCCAAGTCTAACAACAATTTTATTGAGCTCTGGAAAAGACGATATCACAGTTTCAATTGCCTTGATGTACACGAGTTGTTCAAATGTGACAGGACAAACACCAATTGAATGCTTTTCGCACAAAGTTTGTGCAACACATAAAGCAGAATAGATAGTTTCAGGTTGAGATGGGTCCTTATTAACGAATGACAAGACCTGAATCTTACTTTGCTCATGATTATCTCCCGTTACAGCACATGGCATGAAGCCACTCCATAACGGACATTGTAAAACAGGGATGTCAAATGAGAAACTTGCTAACGAGATACTATCTAAGCATTTGGACACTTTCAGGAGAGGTGGGTTTGGTTTGGGAGGATCAAGGGGCCAAATCACGATGGACTTCAATCCTGGGGCAGTGGGCTTTTTGTACACTTGGATTTGTACTTTTCCAAATTGACCTGTTAGGACAATAGTCATGACTTTCTGAGTTGACCGAGGAATGGCAGGCTGGTCTACTTTCTCATCTGTTGGGGTAACACATGCAATACCACCAAGAACGTGCCAAATGCCATGCCCTGTAAGGGTTCTAACATTGATGTCAGCATTGTCAGATACAAAATTTACAAGATCACCCTCAATATCATACAACTGCTCATCTGTAAAAAATGCATCATACAGATGCTGAACCTCTCTGTAATCATCTGCAAATGGCAAGCTACTCAATATATCAGCCAGTTCTTTAGATTGATACCAGTTGGGGTCTATCTTATTCATTTATAGTATTAGAAAACAAAGTGTAAATGCCATTTAGCTTATGCTATGCATATTTCCATATTTATCCTTATATGGGTTGGCGGCCATTTTGTCTATTGAACATTAAATGGAAAAATACTAGCCAATCCATCAGAAGGTACTCCTACAGTGCTAAACGGGTAAGTTAGTGTTGCCCAACAAATAAATGATAGTGAAATTAGTAACATATTTAGTCCACTGGTCAAATAATGTTATGAAACAAGAAAAAGAAAATTGATATGCAAGGTCAAAATTCACTTGCAAGGTCATAATTTACACACATGCTGAAGAAAAACAGACATTTTGTGTTTTGCCCTATCTCCATTAATCAAGATTGTGTTTGTAAAACCCCTCTTAAATTTAATGTATTGTGAATTATGTATTATTATAGCTCTAAAGTAAAGAAATGCCTGGTTGGTAGCCATCTTGGATTATTTCAGATGGAATTCAAACATATTTGCACCCATTAAATTCAGCACACTCCAAACATGGATTTACACATTAAAATCATTGTTCTGAAGCCTGTGGTTGAGCAGTTATGATTCTTTTGGAGTTTCCCCATTTATCGCTGATGGTAATGGCAGCCATCTTGAATTTTAAAACATGCCACAGGGTAGAATTTGCAGAACTTTGTGATGTTGGTACAGGTATGACTTTCTGGAGCTCTACTGAAAAATTCATCTTTCTACTAATTTCTTGCAGGTTATATGCTAATGATCCTGGCCTATTATATTACCTTTGTAGATAGGCCAGTGGTTGTAAATGTTATAATTTGTAGATCCATTGTTCAATTTTTTTATAAACTTTTGACTTCTAGTATATTACATCCAAGGGGGCGGAATTTTGCTCAGTCGGTTGAGCGCTCGCCCGAGGTGCTTGCGTCGCAGGATCGAACCACCTCAGTGGATCCATTCAATTGATTGGGGTTTTTTTTCGTTCCAACCAGTGCACCACAACTGGTCAATGGCCGTGGTATGTGTTTTCCTGTCTCTGGGAAAGTACACATAAAAGATCCCTTACTACTAATGGGAAAATATAGCGGGTTTCCTCTGATGATTACGAGTTATAATTACCAAGAGTTGTTCATTTGAGAGCCGTCGTGTATATAGCCATTTTTATGTTAAGCGAAAAAAAAAAAGACGACTTCCATTGCCGGTGTATTTATAAAATTAATATTTTCATGCAATATTTAGCACGATATCCAGCCCTCAGAAATCGAGGTTACAGCCACGACCGTCGTGTATATTGTCATTTTTATGTTAAGTGAAAACGAAGGCGGCTTCCATTGCCGGTGTATTTATGAAATTAATCTTTTCACGATAATAATGTGTACGGTTGTCGATTGGACCTGAGCGGAAAAATATACTTGCGAAGTGTGGCATCGGGTAAGTACAAAGACGGCTGTTTGTAGTACAAATCAAAAGAGGAGAAGCGGTCAGACCGATCGGAAACTATTACAATAGACTAGAATAGATGTTTAACGACACCCTAGCACGAAAAACACATCGGCTATGGTAAATGCAAACATTAAGAAACTGTTAGAACGGTCTTGTGTATTACTTTATAGATGCTATATTTTAAAATCGGGCATCATCCACCCACTCAACATTGTCGATAGTCGTTCCTTAATCTCCACTTCGCGTCGCCACTGAGAGTGCCGTTCTTGCCATTCCCAATTATCTGAATTCCCATTTCACAAGAAAACCATTTCTAATTTTAATATTTACATACGCGATATTAATGCGTATTATAACATGTATTAACAGAGAATAATACGGCAAAATTGGAAATCAGTGGATACTTAAAATAGAATAAATAAAATGTTAAACCTATGGAGATTTCTGTTGTGAAGAGTAATTAGTTCGCATACAATATTTTGTCTATTTTCGGGATGAGAAAGGAAACTTCGCGCAAAAAGGCAGATTACGAGAAAATGTAAACTGGAAGTATTCTCAGCTGGCACCTATTATGTATAACCAAAATTATTTTCCTTCTCGAGATTAATTTTTGATTAATTTGTCTGTGAAAGAAAAGGAAGGAAACAAAGCTAGACTTTGTTAAATATATCTCCGGTGTGTTGTTATATATGAACGAACAGGCTGTTTATGAAACTGGTGATATTTCAAACAATAAAACGACAGAGTCTTTCCACACAAAACGTCCAATCAGTGCCACAAATGCCCCATGTAATCCACTGGCATAGCGCCATTGGCCTTTTAGTGTGATAGATCGCAAGACCAATCCTTTCCAGTGAAAATACTGTGACTGCTATGTGAAAGATCGTGGTATGTGATGTCTGGTCTGTGAACGTGTGTATTAAAAGATACGTTTCTTCCACGGACCAACGGTAAATGTCAGGTGCGATGGGTCCTCGGATTTATCACACTCGGTTTTTGTTTGTTGATGGGTTGTTTTTGTTTGTTGTTGGGTTGTTTTTGTTTGTTGTTGGGGTTTTTGTTGTTGTTTTGGGGGGAGGGAGTTTAGTTTTGTTGTTGTTGTTGTTTTTCCTTGTTAGGTTGTTTTGTTTTGTTTGGATTTTTTTTATGTTGTTGTTGGGTTTTTTTAATTTATTCAGGGGAGGGGGGTGTTTCTTCTTTTCTTCTATTTTTTAAGTTTGTTAGGGTGTTTTTTTTGGGGGGGTTCTCTTTTTTTCGGGGTAGGTTGTTGGTTTTGTTTTTGTTTGGGGTTTTATGAGGTTTTGGGTTGTAGGGTTTTTCTTTGTTTTTGTTTGTTCGTTTATGTGCGTGCGTGCGTGTATGTTTGTCTGTGTGTGTGTGTGTGTATGTGTGTGTGTGTGTCTGCGTATGTGCGTGTGTGCATTTGTGCGTATGTATCCGTGTGTATGCGTGTGTGAATGTATGTGTTCATGGGTGTGTGTCTGCATGTGTGCGTGTGTGTGTGTGTGTGTGTGTGTGTGTGTGTGTGTGTACGTGCGTGCGTGTGTAACATTTACGTCCCAACCACTGCCCTGTAACGGTGACTGGTACGTGTTGTTCTGTCTACACAGGTAGCATATGTGGCGGCAACGAGTTTACTTCTCTCAATCCCCAGAACAAGGGTCCTGGACAGTAAATAGTCTGCTTTAAAATAAGTCGAGATTTTTAAACAAGTGCAGAGTCCCTGGGACAGAAACACAAAGGACGCGAACAATAGACTTCACTAGCCCACCTTTATGATGTACTGATTGTCATCGATTTTAAGACTGACAGGTACTGGCTTCGTATCCCGGTGTAAAAGGAACGCAGGTCAGTAGGAACCGAGGTCCGTAGGACCTCTGTTCCTAGGACAGTAGTCCTATCGGATCTCCATAGCTTACGAACCATAGTCCTACCCGGACTTTCATATCTGATTTATTTTTAAGTTGTTTTTATCCTAGGACTTGTATTCCTACCGGACTTAAATTCCTTCTACAACAGTGATAGAAATACAAGTCCGGCAAATTAGATGTTTGTTTGTTATACTCTGCAATTTGCACGAGCTGAAAGAAAGACACGAGAAAAAAAGTGAGATTTTGGCAGCCTTCCCTCGTAGTGTGATGGATAAGTATACGAGTCTCTTAAGATTATTTTGGGTTTAAATCTCTTTTTCAAAATATTGTTTTTAAATTTGAGTATCAACAAAAATATATAATGCAATTACAGATATAAAGTAGGCTATGTGTTCATGCGTTCAACACGTAGAAATATATATCTAACAAACAATATGTAGCCCAAAATTGTTTTAAATACAATCTAATTAATATTAGCTCCACTATTACATGTGGATCTAACACCAGCCAGTTGGAGCTCATGTCCACCAATCAAAACCTTACTTGCAGAATCCTGCCAGTGATTTAAAAATAATTTGAAAACATTCCGAATTATCCTGAGGGTATACGATATGTTTCATGTGAATTACGAATGCCTTATTTAGACCAGTAGAACTAATTTCTAGAACTAATCGGATTGCTAACAACACTGCGTAGTCCCCAATGTCCAGGTAACATTTCGTCTGTAAATAATAATCCAAATATTGACCAATCACACTTCGCCTTTTATAACGTTATTTGGGAGCATACAAATTCTAAAAATATCGGGCGAGTCTATTTTAGTGGCCGCAGTACAGCGAACCATACCAATACGTACGGGATGGGTTATCTGTCTTCAATTGTACATTAAAAATTATTTATTTATTTATAAAAAAAAAAAAAAAAAAATTAGTCTTCAGTTTTACATTACAAATTATTTATTTTATATAATAAAACATGTTTTAAGGCATTCGTAATTCACACGAAACATATCGTATACCCTGAGGATAATTCGGAATGTTTTCAAATTATTTTTAAATCACTGGCAGGATTCTGCAAGTAAGGTTTTGATTGGTGGACATGAGCTCCAACTGACTGGTGTTAGATCCACATGTAATAGTGGAGCTAATTTTAATTAGATTGTTTTATATATATATATATATATATATATATATATATATATATAAAAAACTGGTAACTCTGAAAAAAACTTAACATTTGGCGAACAGCAAAAGACAATTTCTGTATATACCAACATAATTTTTAATAATATGTTTTATAAGTTTATATTTTGACGGTAAATCACAGTGTGATTATTTTTGATTTTCTTCATCTTTGTCCGATCGGACTTCCATTCCTCGGAATCCTAGTCTGAGGGACTTGTATTCCTAGGAATTTAAGTCTATGGGACGTGGATTCCGATATTTTGCTTATTATATATATATATATATATATATATATATATATATATATATATATATATATATATATATATATATATATATGATTCCTGAAAATCCCTGAAATAAAACTTTGAAAACTGTACTAAGTTCTAGTAGTTAGCACTAATAAGTAGTACTATAATGACCTGTTAGGCCCTACTACAATATAAAATAACAGGAATAATAAGCATGATCAATTACCTTTTACTGATGAACAATTAAAAAGAGCATCAAAACACTTGAAATTAATTATCACTGACTGTCTTATGGCAGTTTTGACCATCATAAGCATAAGAGACGAGTTGGGGAAAGGGTCTCTGTATTGTTATACCTGGCCGTTAGGAATATCATAAGCGTTTGAGACTGGGCGAAGGTGGGGTCGGGAGGGGGGGGGGGGGTCACTCCCCCAGTGCTGGGGGGCCAATGGACACTTTCGGGCAAAATGAGCTGGCCTGAAATCTTCACCTTGTATTTCTATCATTCTACTCACAATATTAGTTGTAATCCATGTGAAAATGTAGACTGATTTATTTGGAATCCTATATAGCGTCTTGGTAGTAATGCGAATATAAATATACATTGTGTTCCAGATTCGGAAATTTTTGTCACTCGGGCAATGAAAATCAGCCTGACGCCACCCCTACTCCCAAAAAGGGAGCCTGAATGCCTATTGTGACCAAAACTATCAGGTGTAAAAGTGTCATGAATAGTTAGTCAGTTTAAAAATATCTTTGTAAATTGTGTGCATACTATTGACAGTATGATTGTTCAGGGGTTACTGTTTTGTCTTAGTCGGTGTAGTGGCCCATTGAGCTGCTAAAACCCACTATTTCTATTAATTGATAAACCTTAATGATAACCATTTAACATAATTTGTTATCGATGGTATGGTTGGTTGGGACTAAGATAGCATAGAGCCCTGAGTCTGATATGTCATATGTTAGACCAAATTAATTTTTGAAAATAAGCAGGTACATGTTCAGTAAATTATGCAGAGGGGAGGTCTAGACTGTGGCAGGTAGAAATTTGTTTTGAAGAGGGGTGTTTAGACCACGCCACCCCACCCCACAGCCTACGTACACGCGCCTGCAACATTACTGACAAAAAGGCACAAACTTAAAAATTATATAAGATAATTAATATAACGCAAATATCACATGGAAAATCCTTTCGAGTTAGTTTTAAATGTTTAAACATTTATTAGTTGGAACAACACGCAATGAATAAAGACCTTGGTTTTGCTCGTATAATAAGGTCAACAAAATGTGTACATACTTTTGCAAATGATATAAATGGAAAATATTGGAATAAATAGAAAATATTTAAATAAGGAGAGGCGCCAGTATCCCAAGTTAATTAAATAAACCAGAAAGGAAACTGCTTTTCATTTTGTTTACATTTATAATTGATTTTGTATATGTACCAGCGGACTTAAATTTTGATTGTCCAGGAATGCAAGTCCGACCCGGACTTAGTATCCTGGCAGTCAGACCAGTATTCCTAAGGAACGTAAGTCCTAGGACTTGCATTCCTAGATATATTAGACCTAGGACCTGCATTCCTAGGAGACTAAGTCCGGCCAGACAACTATTCCTACGGACTTGCATTCCGTTTACACCGGTATCGGCTGCCACCCAGAGCATGTGTTAGCGACTCATTGGATTGTTGCAAGGGTCACTCCACTGAATTATCTCTTACTAACCGTCAATCATTAATACACTTCTCTGGACAGACAGGTCAGATAGTTGAGGTGTGTGCCCAGGACAGTGTGTTTGAATCTTAATTGGATATGAGCATGAACATAAGTTAAAATGGCCGGCATCAGTAGAGCGCTTTACCACTTGGCTACGTCCCGCCACCAAGAAGGAACGTAAGTTGAAATGAATAAACGAAACCATCAAACTCTGGCCGGACATAAGTAGACTGGTAGGTACAGGGTTCGTAGCCCGGTACCGGCTCCAACCCAAAGCGAATTTTAACGACTCAAGGGTAGGTGTAAGGCCACTACACCCTCTTTTTCTCTAACTAACAACTAACGCACTGTCCTGGACATACAGCCAAGATAGTTGAGGTGTGTGTGTCCCCGGACAGTGTGCTTGAACCTCAATTGGATATAAGCACGAAGATAAGTTGAAATGAATGAATGAATCTGACCGGCTGCGGCACATTGTTAATATGTGGCTTTTAGGGCAACATTTGGTCTAGCGGCTCACAGAAGTAGCCTACTACAGCCACGTCATCTACGTTTACTAATTAGAAAAGGGCTATTTTATGTGCACAAAAAACCCTGATAGCACATGTCACGGCTTTTGATATACCACGGGTTGGAACGAGAGGGCACAATAAATAATTGAAATGCTTTATTAGCATGTGCACATTTGGATGGGAAAAGAGGATGACCTGAAGCCATAAATCTTGGCATGTCTTAAACCAAAGGATCTCCTCACAAATTCCAATCTCAAGTTCATAAAGTGCCAATGTAAAAAAAGGATTGTAACTTTACATAATTTAACTCCAATGCATACGGGTCGGGAAAAGCGCTCGCTTGATGCGCGGTCGGTTTGGGATCGATCCCCGTCGGTGGGTCCATTGGGCTATTTCTCGCTCCAGCCTAGTGCACCACGACTAGTACATCAAAGGCCGTGATATGTGCTACCCTGTCTATGGGATGGTGCACATAAAATATCCCTTGCTGCTGATCGAAAAGAGTAGCCCAGGAAGTGTATACAGCGGGTTTCCTCTCTCAATATCTGTGTGGTCCTTAACCATATGTCTGACGCCATATAACCGTAAATAACGTGTAAAATGTGTTGAGTGCGTCGTTAAATAAAGCATTTCCTTCCTTCCATTGCATGCATTTGGTGATTGCAAAGCTAAATGTGTCAGTTGTCAGAATGTTGTTGTAGATACCACATAATCAGATGTCCTGTACCTAGGTGTGCTTTGATTAAGGCTGGAATTGCTCTAATTGAATAAATTCAGCATACATTGTCTGATACTAAATTGGATGTCACATTAGGAGAGTAATTGTTATCATCCTGCCTATCATTTTGTAATATTACATCATTAAAGTGACAGTCCTGAGTTTACAACCATTGTAAAATGTGTCCGACCAATAGAGCCTTTTTTGATGACGTAACATACACATTAAATACATTTTCTTATTTCGAAAATCAGTGTCTCTATTTACAAGATGTTTGTTGTTGTCTTAATTCTTGTAGTAGCCCAAATCGGATTTTATCTCCCAATAATTTCGTACGTACGAAAAAATATATATCACGAATTAAAGTAAACATTATTGTACGACCGCAAACGTATTCGATATACAGACACTGGTATTCTAAACAAGAAAATGTATTTAGTACGAAAAGTAGTCGCCAACAAGGCTCTGTTATCTCAAACATCTTACAATGGTTGCAAACTCAGGACAGTCCCGTTAAGGATTAAACATTATTAGGAAGACAGTGGGTATATTTAGTATACTTAGTCTATGGGCCAGAGCCGAAATTGGTATAACTTGGGCGGGCAAATTATCATGGTGCTTTTTAATAGCCCTATGCCTATAGTTCATAAATTAGTATGTTAGACCTTTCTAAGGAGTAGCTTTTTAGTGGATATCACGCCATAAACATAGTGAGGAGAGGACAAATTCGTGTATCGTATCAGTGGGAAACTACGTTTTTTATCTTAAAAATAAGCCCTTTTGATTTTTAATGTGGCATTATAGTATATTTTTAACAAGAAATATTGATTCTTTGGAATCCTATTTCTATCAATTTATAATAGATTTCGGGGGGCTAAAAATCAACTGTTTAGGAGATATAGGCCTTAAAGTTGGTGTTGACACCCATATTGGATTTATGCTAATTGGCACCTTTCCCGGTATGAGATTTTGATAGATTTTGGATATAATGTTCAGTGGGGTCATCATGACAATATATAACAAGAAAACCTTCTGTGGCAATTTGGTCTAGGTTCACCTAAATGCTGGCTTAGATTTGCTGGACCACTAATTTTGCTCATAGGTAACAACAATGAAATTGAAATCGTGCAACAGTAGTTGACGATCTCACATATCGTGGACAAAACACCTGTTAAACTTACAATGTATGTACACGCAGTAGAGGGATGTAAAATACATGTATGTGTTTGCAACTGCCCGTTATAGACAGGCGGTTGCTCTAATGGTGCAATTTACAGCTGGTTCTACTGTATACTTTTATTAAAAGAAAAGAAAAAAAAAATTAGTAAAAAAGAAGTTTGTTTTGTTACCCGACACTACTAGAGCACATTGATTAATTAATCATCGGTTATTGGATGTCAAACATTTGGTAATTCAGACTCGTAGTCATCAGAGGAAACTCGCAACATGGCAGCAATGGATCTTTTATATGCACTTTCCCACAGACAGGGAAGCACATACCACGGCCTTTGACCAGTTGTGATGCACTGGATGGAAGAGATTACTCAACCGACTGAGCTAACTGTCGCACAAAAAATAGGAATATTACTTCAACTGATCTGGAAGAACATCATTCTTGGACTCTGGATGTTTCTTAAGTAAATCAATGATATTTATATCTTATCGACAACATTCAACTGAATTCATGAATATGCTTTTGGTATCTCTCCATGATCAAAGAGAAGAACACTGTGAAATAGTTCACTTGTGGATCGCCTGATCTAAAACAATTACCACGTTAAGTCCGGCTAAACACAAGTATCGTTTTAAGTCTTCAACATGAGTGAAACCCTATAACAGTTGTTGGACGAAAATTGCAGACAATTTCGGATTGTAGAATGTTTGTACAATTTGACGTTTGCGTTCCAAGATTAGTTTGAATTTACTTCAGACAAATATGATGATTGTGCATGATTTGCATCTTGTAAAGCACTGTTCGTTGGACGCTGAACAAAAAGCCAATTGATTACCTAACAAGAGGGACTTAGCCCAGTGGTAAAGCATTCGCTTGTTGCACGGTCGGTTTGGGATCGATCCCCGTCGGTGGGCCCACTGGGCTATTTCTCGTTCCAGCCAGTGCACCACGACTGGTATATCAAAGATCGCGGTATGTGCTATCCTGTCTGTGGAATGGTGCATATATTAGATCCCTTATTACTGATGGGAATTTTTTTATCGGGTTTCCTCTCTAAGACAATGCCAAATTTATCAAATATTTGACATCCAGTAGCAAATGCTTAATAAAATAATGTGCTTTAGTGGTGTTGTTAAACAACACGAACATTATTTTTTAAAATAACAGGAGTGGAAGGTCTATTTTTAAACCTTCCCGTGTATAGCAGCTTTAAGGAAGCAATACGATAACTAGATTTTTCGGGAAGCCGTAGTGGCAAATGGCTGTAATTTTATAATGTTAGTATGATGATCCCGTGTTGATATTTCTCTGGTTGTGCAATTAACCATCCATCAAAATGTACACCATCGGCCTTAGCACCAGGGTTAGAACATAACGTATTGGGTTTTAATTGTATGTGTGTTATAAGCTCTTTTAAAAACTGATATAAGCTAATCTAAAACGTGTGTATTGTATTACTTAATTAATGAATAATAATACCACAAAATTGGGTTGTTGTACAACAAGTACCTCAAATTATTGGGTTGGTTTTTTTATATTTTCGCAATTCCATATAAGTTCAAAATATGATCTTTCGTTCTGTTTAATTGACAAAACGGTCTGTCGTCCAATCTACTTATCAGTGTATGTATGTATGTTAGTATGTATGTATGTATGTATGTATGTATGTATGTATGTATGCCCATCCATCCATTCATCCATATATGTCTATATATTTATTTAGCTATCCATCCATCCAGCCATCTATCCAGTCACTCATCTCTATATGTTTATTTATTTATTTATCCATTAATCAACTGATATATTTGGATTTAAAACAGAAAGCCTTCAGTAAGTCTATTTTCTCATTTTTAGTAAACGGACCTAATACTGTTTACCAGTGTGTACAATGTAATTACGGACTATACTTGTTGGTGGCCGGCCCGTTCTGCGGTGTTTGTTTTTAATTAAATACAGCAAACATCGTTTTTGGCTCATCCATCATATTAAAAAAAACATTCTCGGTAAACCGATATGATCGCTAAAAAGTGTTCCGGTAATAACGTGGCACCTTGCATACTAGAATCATGCCTAAAACACCGCTGGAAGGAGTAAAAATATACTCTAGAGGCGAACTATGGCTCTCTCCATTGATTGATTTTCCCGATAAGATTGTCAGATAAAAAAAAACGTCTTTACAATGATGAATCCAAAAATGTACTGAGCTGAAATTTGTCTTTTGGGTTCCTGTTTTTTTAATCTGGGTTGCTGGCTTGTCTGTTATGGAAGGAAGGAAATGTTGTATTTAACGACGCACTCAACACATTTTATTTACGGTTATATGGCGTCAGACATATGGTTAAGGACCACACTGGTATTGAGAGAGGAAACCCGCTGTCGCCACTTCATGGGCTACTCTTTTCGATTAGCAGCTAGGGATCTTTTATATGCACCATCCCACAGACAGGATAGTACATACTCTGTTACACCAGTTATGGAGCACTGGCTGGAACGAGAAATAGCTCAATGGGTCCACCGACAGGGATCGATCCGAGACCGACCGCGCATCAAGCGAACGCTTTACCACTGGGCTACGTCCCGCCCCTGTCTTACGTTTTATTAAATAATTGTATTTCATTATTATCCATTTTCACGGCTGCACGTGAAACATTGCGAATATAAGCAAAGTATGTGCGAATATAGAATTTAATGTTTGTTTTGTTTGTTTTGTATTGTTTAACGACACCACTAGAGCACCTTGATTAATTAATCATCGGCCATTGGATGTCATACATTTGGTAATTTTGACATATAGTCTTAGAGAGGAAACCAGCTACATTTTTTCATTAGTTGCAAGGGATCTTTAATATGCATCATCCCACAGAGAGAGGATAGACATTAGTTCCTAAACATGAACCTTCCTGGTCTGAAGGATGGTAGTGACTGTCTTAGTGAAATTCTGTTCTTGTAATTTGTGGTTCCTTTGTGTGACCTTTATGTACCGATGCGTTGGACTCCATGTATACTAGTGATCCCCGCCGAAGTAATTAAACATGTATTGTTGTACGTTTATCTAAGGCATCAATAACATTGTTGATCTAGGTTTGCCTTTAAGCGCGAAGTCACAAAACACATGAGCGAAGCTATTAATAATAAGATGAAAAGAAACCGCCTGTTTCCTTCTTTCGAAGTTGTAGGAGCAATTATCTAATGAAATATAGCTAAATATACACGTTAGTAATGCGGTTGATGTTTCAACACGCTATAAAGATTTGTTTATATAACCCTTTTCTACTGAAGGAGCGTGTCTTATTGGTTAGTGATCTCTCTCTCTCTCTCTCTCTCTCTCTCTCTCTCTCTCTCTCTCTCTCTCTCTCTCTCTCTATATATATATATATATATATATATATATATATATCTATCTCTCTCTCTCTCTCTCCCTCTCTCTCTCTCTCTCTCTCTCTCCCTCTGTATGTCTCTTTGTCTATCTCTGTCTGTTTAATTCGGGTTATAAACCAACATAAATAGGTTTTCCCCCCCCCCCCCCCCCGCAACAAAAATAAAAAAGTATAACCCCCCCCGTACCCCCCCCCCCCCCCCCCCCACCCCCCCCCCCCCCCCCCCCCCCCCCCCCCCCCCCCCCCCCTCCACCGCAACAAAAAAATGGGAGCCCGTACGCTATGTGGCTCCTATATCTGTACTCTCTCTCTCTCTACTCTCTCTCTCTCTCTCTCTCTCTCTCTCTCTCTCTCTCTCTTTCTCTCTCTCTCTCTCCCTCTCTCTCTCCTCCCTCCCTCCCTCCCCCTCTCTTCTCTCTCTCTCTCTCTCTCTCTCTCTCTCTCTCTCTCTCTCTCTCTCTCTCTCTCTCTCTCTCTCTCTCTCTCTCTATGTCTGTTTTCATGTCTGTTTGTCTGTCTGTCTGTCTGACACTAACCCTACACCTATGCGTCAATACTTTCTTTCTCTAACTATATGTGTGAGTGTGTGCGCGTGCGTACGTGCGTGCGTGTGCATGTGTGTATATTTCTCTCTCTCTCTCTCTCTCTCTCTCTCTCTCTCTCTCTCTCTCTCTCTCTCTCTCTCTCTCTCTCTCTCTCTCTCTCTCTCTCTCTCTCTGATACTAATAATTCGGGTTCTGCCATGAATTTATACAGCTGTTTGTCGGAAAATAAATCATAGTTCCAACATCATCACAACACCACCACCACCACCACCACCACCATCATCATCATCATCATCACCATTATTACTAATCACAAGACATCGGTGCTGATATTCTAATGACGTTCACGGCGTATCGCCATCAGCACTCTGCATTCCGATATGTATCAAAGGACAGGACAGCACCTACCACGTAACCACAGTGTTCGGCATATCAGACAAGAAGTACTGTCTGTAACGAGGAATTACGAAGTAGATCCCTAGAGTGACATCGATTGAACTATCCACAGCATCCCACTCAAGTGCTTCACCACCGAGTTCCATTGCTTCAAGGACTCATGACGCAAGTGTTTATAGAATTAAAATGAATTTTCAAGAAAGATGAGGGGAAATGCGGTAATTCGTAAATTGCACAGCTCACCGATACAGATTTTGTAGAATCAATTAATTATCTGCTTCTTGACATGGTTGCACGTTGCTGGTAACTCGGGTCAAGTATGGCGGTCTGAAAAAGATCGAAATTGAACAGACTGGCGAAAACTAGGAGATATCTGTTTTAATTCATTACCAAGCACATGTATATCATTCTACTCAATTTAAAATGATTATATTATCTATTTCATTAATAAAGTACGGAAATTTGAGTAACAGATAAAAGTAATATTCCACCAAAAAAAAAAAAGTTCAAAATAGTTAGGGGGTTTATATACTTCCCTTCAGTTTTATGATATATAGATAGTTTGTAATATCGTAAATAAAACATTATACATTATATATACATATCTGTCTCTCTCTCTCTCTCTCTCTCTCTCTCTCTCTCTCTCTCTCTCTCTCTCTCTCTCTCTCTCTCTCTCTCTCTCTCTCTCTCTCTCTCTCTCTCTCTCTCCCTCTCTCTCTCCGTCTCTCTCTCTCTCTCTCTCTCTCTCTCTCTCTCTCTCTCTCTCTCTCTCTCTCTCTCTCTCTCTCACACACACTATATACTTGTTTTCTGACCTATTTTCTTAATAACAATCCAAAATGTTATTTCAATAAATGTTTTTAAAATGTCCATTATATAATATAATTGAGCACGAAAGAACATCTGTGAATTAATATTTGCGTTTCTTGTAGTTTTTGATAACTGCATTAATAGTTCGGTCGGTTGGTAGTGTTCGTACCAGAACGTTTGTTTGTTTAGTTTAACGACCCCACTAGAGCACATTGATTAATAATCAATAATATAATATTCAGCTTAGATATTAATTCAATTTACGTATATAATTTTAAAACAGTTAAAGTTTGTTTTGTTTAACTACACCACTAGAGCATATTGATTTATTAATCATCGATTATTGGATGTCAAATATATGGTAATTATTACATATAGTCTTAGGAAACCCGCTACCTTTTTTTCATTAGTAGCAAGGGATCTTTTATATGCACCATCCCATAAACAGAATTGCACATACCACGGCCTTTGATAAACAAGTTGTGATGAACTAGCTGGAGAGAGAAATAGCCCAGTGGGCCCACCGACTTTTAAAACAGAAACATTCCCAGTGTATTAACCTTTTGTTGTAGGTGGGGTGTTGTTGTTGTTGTTGTTGTTGTTGTTGTTGTTGTTTTGCACCCATAAAATATTAACTGTTAATATTAAGTCCTAAGTGTTACTTCGTATCTTCATATCCTGGGGCACACGGTAATAAATCAACGAACATGATCGTTGGTTCTGGCGTACATCCAAGAACAGTTTCGCTCATATATCTGTAAGAATGCCTTATAAAAACATGTTATCCTTGTTGGGGGTTTTTGTTGTTAGTTGTTGGTGGGTTTTTTGGTGGGTTTCCTTGATGTTCTGACTTTATAGTTGAAAAATTAGCCTACCAGAATGCGAATACTGTCAGGTTAGGCCCAAAAGACACCGAAGCCGAGTCTGAATCTGACGAGTGTGTATTTTGACGTCTGCGTCTGTAACTGTTACGTCAAAATCATATCTTTAGATATATTTTCTTCTATAAACACCAACAATAATTATGAGAATTCTAATGTGTGTGTGTGTGTGTGTGTGTGTGTGTGTGTGTGTGTGTGTGTGTGTGTTTCCTGTTGATTATTAAGAACATTAACGTGGTTGTCACTGGTTATAACTGCCAGTCTGGCAGTGTCAGAATATAGCGCACGGTCTATGTCGTTTGCTGCCAGATTTGTAGTACTCGCCAGCACTGACACGGTGTGTTTTGTTACATTTGATACTGTCTGTTTCATTTTGGACTAGTATCATACTGACCAGACCCAGGCACAGCCACAGCTTCGGTGTATGTTGGGCCTTAGGCTGAAGACCAACATTTCGTAGATTTTTGCCGTATGGATTTTATGTACATTTAGTAAAATCTTTGCGTTAATGGTTGCTAACTTGGTCGAAAAGATATGACATGATACGACAACGATACGAGGACTAAACATTAATTGTATTAGTTGCACTTATCCAAATGGGGAAGCGCAAATAAAAGATCCCTTGCTGCCTGTCGTAAAAGAGTAGCCTATGTGGCGACAGCGGGTTTCCTCTAAAAAACAGTGTCAGAATGACCATACGTTTGACGTGCAATAGCCGATGATAAGATAAAAAAAAATAATGTGCTCTAGTGGCGTCGTTAAATAAAACAAACTTTACTTTTAATTTATCCAAATGAGCTGATCTCCGTGAACGTGATGGCGACAGTCATGCAAGTGAATTCTCTAACGGGAAGGAAGGAAATGTTGTATTTAACTACACACTGAAGACATTTTATTTTTTTTACGGCTATTTTGTTTCCCGATACCACTAGAGCGTCAGTCATATGGTTAAGGACCACACAGACATTGAGAGAGGAAACCCGCTGTCGCCACTTCATGGGCTACTCTTTTCGATTAGCAGTAAGGGATTTTTTATATGCACCATCCCACAGACAGGGTTTTACATACCACGGCCTTTGATATGACAGTCGTGGTGCACTGGCTGGAACGAGAAATAGCCCAAATGGACCCACCGACCCACCGAGGATCGATCCCAGACCGACCGCGCATCGAGCGAGCGCTTTACCACAGTGCTACATCCCGCCTCCTCTCTAAGGAGAATCATGACGCATGAAAAGTTAACTTGTAGGAAATTCCAGCCTAACTGTGTGGGTAGCAAGCCACCACATCACACTGTACTGGGATTGACAAGACTTGATTAAATTATATACAAGATATGCATTAGGGGAAAGACTCCTTTAGTGCTTATTGATGCGTGAAGAGAAAGTCGGAAAGATTTAGAACGTAAGTGTGCATGCATTTAAATTATTTACAGCTCTTAGACAAATCCTCCAGCGCGGTGTAGCAAGTGAAAATGAGTGAACTACTCCCAAAGCGCTATCTGGCGACGATCTGGCAACTCTAACTCGATTTGCTTTCAGGCGCCCTCTATCGGATTAGTATATGTTCCCTCATTGTTACAGAATGCATTTCCGCATTCACAAAAGTAATATAATAAAACGTTTAAAGGGACATTCCCGAGTTTGCTGCATTGTAAGATGTTTCTGACTAATACAATAGTTCTACGATTACACTTTCATATTAAATATATTTTCTTGTTTAGAATATCAGTGTTTGTATATTCAATGTGTTTCTGGTCGTCTTAATATTTGTAAAAAGCCCACACTGGATTTTGTCTACAAATAATTTCGTACGTACGAAAAAATCTTTTTTAGGAAATAAAATGAAATTTAACATAGTACAAATATTAGAAGGATCAGAAACACGTTTAATATACAGCCACTAATATTGTATGCAGAAAAAAAATATTTGATATGTAATTACAGTCGTCGAAAAGTCTGTTAATTGATAACATCTTAAAAATTGCCGCAAACTCTGGAATGTCCCTTTAAAGGTGCATAGTGTTCTAAAACAAAAACTTTTCTTTAACGATACCATTTATTAATCATCGGCTATTGATTGTCAAACATTGGGTAATTTTTACCTATAGTCTTAGAGAGAAAACCCGCTACATTTTGTCATTTGTATTCAGGGATATTTTGCATGCACCATCCCACAGACAGGATAGTACATACTACGGCCTTTGATATGCCAGTCGTGGTGCACTGGCTGGAACGAGAAATAGCTTAAAGGGACATTCCCGAGTTTGTTGCAATTTTTAATAAGTTATCAACTAACAGAGACTTTTTAACGATTGTAATTACATGTCAGATATATTTTTCTGCATAAAATATTAGTGTCTGTATTTTAAATATGTTTCTGATCGTTCTGATATTTGTACGAGGTTAAATTTCATTTTATTTCCTAAAATAAAAAATTTCGTACGTACGAAATTATTTGAAGACAAAATCCAGTTTGGGCTTCTTACAAATATTAAGACAGCCAGAAACACATTGAATATACAGACACTGATATTCTAAACAAGAAAATATATTTAATATGTAAGTGTAATCGTAGAAATATTTTGCTAGTCGGAAACATCTTACAATGTAGCAAAGTCAGGAATGTCCCTTTAAGTAACTCACCGACGTATTAAACCGACCGTGCTTCATGCAAGCGCTTTACCACTGGACTACGTTCTGCCCCTTCATTGCTCCAAAACCGGTCCGGTAGTTCTATTCGTCGTTGTACACTCGATGTTTTCTTGGTTGTTTTAACGTGTGTACAAACTCAAAGGAAGAATTTGTTTGTCTTGATTTATTAATCATCGGCTATTGGACGTCAAATATTTGGTCATTTTGCCGTCTAGTCTTAGAGAGGAAACCCATTCTATTGTACATTCGATGTGTTGTTGGTTGTTTTAACGTCTGTACAAACTCAAAGGAAGAATTTGTTTGTCTTTAACGACACCACTAGAGCACATTGATTTATTAATCATCGGCTATTGGACGTCAAATATTTGGTAATTTTGCCGTCTAGTCTTAGAGAGGAAACCCATTCTATTGTGCATTCGATGTGTTGTTGGTTGTTTTAACGTCTGTAGAAACAAAACGATGTCTTGGTGTGACACGGACATTTTGGACGGCTACACTTGCGCCACACTTTTGACAATACTGTTGTGGGTTTGTGGGTTGTTAGAGATTTGAGTGTGTGTATGTGTGTGTGTGTGTGTGTGTATGTGTGTCTGTGTATGTGTGTGTGTGTGTGTATGTGTGTGTATGTGTGTGTGTGTCTGTGTATGTATGTGTGTGTGTGTGTGTGTGTGTCTGTATCTGTGTGTGTGTCTGTGTGTGTGTCTGTGTGTGTATGTGTATGTGTGTCTCTGTGTGTGTCTGTGTGTGTGTGTGTGTATATGTGTGTGTGTGTGACAGTGTGTGTGTGTGTGTGTATGACAGTGTGTGTGTGACAGTGTGTGTGTGTGTGACAGTGTGTGTGTGTGTGTGTGTGTGACAGTGTGTGTGTGTGTGTGACAGTGTGTTTGTGTGTGTGACAGTGTGTGTGTGTGTGTGTGGCAGTGTGTGTGTGTGTGTGTGTCAGTGTGTGTGTGTGTGTGTGACAGTGTGTATGTGTGTGTGACAGTGTGTGTGACAGTGTGTGTGTGTGTGAGACAGTGTGTGTGTGTGTGTGTGTGTGTGTGTGACAGTGTGTGTGTGTGTGTGACAGTGTGTGTGTGTGTGTGTGACAGTGTGTGACAGTGTGTGTGTGTGTGACAGTGTGTGAGACAGTGTGTATGTGTGTGTGTGTGTGTGTGTGTGTGTGTGTGTGTGTGTGTGTGTGTTTAATGGGGGTTGGGATGGATTTTGGTGGCTTTTTTATTGGTTTTTTGGGGTGGTTGGTTGTTTTTGTTGGGGAGTGTTGCTTTTTGGTGGGGTGGGTTGGGTTTTGGGTTGGGTTTTCTAAATTAATTTTTTGGAGGGTTGTTTTGTTTTGTTGTTGTTTGTTTGTTTGTTTGTTTGTTTGTTGTTGTGGGTTTTTTTGGAAAATACTATAGTCATGTGTACCGGGAATTTGAGGTATGTGGGTTTTTATTTTTTTATTAGCCCCCAATTATTTTACAGCTAACATATGCTCTTACGGTGATCTTAGGGCTAAGATCGCTTCGTGGAACGGGGCCCAGGAGATGTTCTACTAAATTAACCTTGAATTACGCTCAAGAATACTGTAAAGCACATGTTTATCAACTGTAAACTATCTCCGTGTAAAAGAACAGCCAAGAGCACATGGATATCAGGTTGATTACACCTACCCACACCATACCTCCCATATTTATTTAGTTGTTCTTTTGTGTTCTATGAAGATCAAAATAGCATGCGCGTGTGCAGGAATTTATGCAGAAGGGGACTATCATGAGTCGAGTTTCTAGGGGTTTCAAGTCATGCTCCCCTGGAAATCATATTAAAAAGTTGAGAAAATTCGCTTGAGCTGAGAAGGGATGGGGTGTGTGTGTGTGTGTGTGTGTGGTGTGGTGTCCGACTCCTGAAATCGACTCCTACACACACATAGTTGTTTTGTGTCTATTTTAATGTGTTTAGGTTTTGTTTTCTTAGAGGGTTTTTTTTGTTGGTTTTTTGCACGGGGACTGTGTTTTTTCTTGATTTCTTTAGCTGATTATATGACGCAGGTCATCGTAAACACGGTCGTAATCGGTCATCGTCAGACACAGCCGTTTTCCACTGTATTCTCATGTAGAAAAAAAAACAAATGTCTGTAGTCTGCATCGATCTGCGTCGGTTGACGACCTTGTCCCAGCTTGTATGGAAACCAGGCTGTATGGTTCCAGCGATCCGTCGACAATACAATTTATTGGGGTTTTTTAGTATTCAAATGAGGTTCTGCTCACAGACGATTCATGGGTTGGTGAGAAATATGAAACTCAGCTCCACCACACGAGCTACGTAAAGCGCTCGGTGGCCCAATTGGGCTATTTCTCGCACCAGCCAGTGCATCACCGCTGGTATATCAAAGGCCGTGGTATGTGCTATCCTGTCTGTGGGATGGTGCATATAAATTAAACTAATGAAAAACAAATGTAGTGGGCTTTCTTTATAAGACTATTTGACATCCAATAGCCGATGATTAATAATCAATGTGCTCTAGTGGTGTCGTTAAATAAAACAAACTTGTTTATATACACACTTTACTCATGGATACAACAACACGTACCAAGGCCTTTTGGGTGTAATTAAATTGGTTACTTATGTCCGTATTTCCTATCGGATTAGGCTAATAACGGTGCAGATAATCGAGACGGGACACCACTTTTCATTAACTACTGCCGAGGTGGCGGAGAGGAAATCTGCCGTCATTTAGCTGGAATGTCGAGCAGTTGGTTCCCGCGGGCTAATTAAACATTTACAGTGCCAGGGAAACCGGCAATATGTGCCGCGCTGACTCAGTTTATCGCCCTTTTTGTAGTTTTGAGGTCCCCACCATAGACGTACGGGCTCCCATTTTTGTAGGGGGTGGGGGGTGGGGGGGGGGCGAAAATGCACGAATCTGGATAACAACATTTATTCGTATTAGTATTGCAAACGAATCACTACGCATTTTTACACAGATTACAACTAATTATGAGGGTAGAATGATGGAAATGCATGGTAAAAAGGTCTCAATTTAGCACATTTTGTTCGAATATCTCTATCCTTGTTGCCTGAATTTGAGGTTTTGCTCCAGAACTAGGGGGGAGGGGCAGTTGCCTGTTGCCAATTCCCTGCCCCCTGTCCCGTACGCTTCTGGTTCCCACAGAAGTTGCCAACCATAATGAACCGAGGTCAACATACGTCAAGGAGATAATATGGGTTTGACCTCAATCTATAATGAAAGGAGGTGAACATTTGTTTAAACACATCTCAGAACACTCTAAACTACGACTCTCTCTCTCTCTCTCTCTCTCTCTCTCTCTCTCTCTCTCTCTCTCTCTCTCTCTCTCTCTCTCTCTCTCTCTCTCTCTCTCTCATTCTGTATATGCTATGGATTGTACACAACTAGTACTTAATACCAATTGTGTAATGTCAATTGATTTCAGGAATTAAAAGCGAAAAATAATAATAAAGTACCAGGTAGAACATACATTATTTGTAAGGAACGAACTTAGATCAGCTCTGAAATGTGATAGGTTTATATTAAATTAAAATACATTCAAACTAGAAATAGACTGACTTTATGTAATTATTGCTCAACCGCTGGTATCCATATGTCACAAACCGGTGCCAGGACCGTGACAGAGAAAGTAGCTTAGGCAGCAGGTTAGGATTAAGGAGTGCATTCAAACTGACAGAGCATTCATTAAGTGCAATAAAAACCCACATCTGTAACGTCGGCCAGAGACAGCCATCAAATCAGTTGGATTCTGGTTTGGTTAAAAAAAAAAGTGTTAGTTTGCGTTAGCAATGGAATCTTGAAGCCGAAGAAACGCAATTATTTAGATCAATTTAACTAAGAAGTTTCGAAGCATATTATTAAAATGACGCAAATGTGGCAGAAATCGCACTTTCACCCACAGTAGTGTTGATTCTGCAAGATAATTTGATTATCACTAATTTAATTCGCTTTGGATAAGGGGAAAAAAACATACCAAGAGATAAAAAAAAAACCCGAAACAACTCAATTTCATGGAATAACTAAGCTGTTAAATGACGGTTAATAAATATTTATAAGCAATTTATGTTCGTCTTGGCGTTCACGTTACTGACGCGTTTCGCGTAATTGACGTCACTGATTCATTTCGTTACACCATACATTGTTTTAACCAAGTTATGCCACGGAGAGCACCGGTGCAGATCTTCAAATCCCAGTTTCTTATTGATTCCATGGCAGTTAGTCCTTCATTCTCATTTGCGGCATG
Source organism: Gigantopelta aegis (assembly GCF_016097555.1). NCBI lineage: Eukaryota > Metazoa > Mollusca > Gastropoda > Neomphalida > Peltospiridae > Gigantopelta > Gigantopelta aegis. The sequence continues at coordinate 42,936,612 of NC_054708.1, read as the reverse complement.
TCAGTAGAACGATAATATTAATTTTCCATTAATTGCGTAAAATGTTTTATTTGGTATTTAGTTAGTGATTGGACAATGCGATTTGGTAAAAGGATTGTAAATTAGTCGCCGTGTTTGCCCTGAAACGTGTTTAGTTTCGCTATCAGTGGGATGGCAAGCTGCGGATCGCTCACGATCACGCAAGGAATAAGGCACTGGACGGGTAATACTAATAAGAAGGTTTTATTTTAATTCATACCAGGTTTTGCCATACGTCCAGAGCGTGGTTTGTTAAAGGGGGTTATGTTTCAGAGGGGTTCTTGACACAGATATCTAAGAGCGTGGAGAATGCAAATGAAGAGTTTAGGCGCAAAACGCGATATAAACCATTTTATTTCTAGTTTTTAGTTAAAGCCATTATTGTATGTCAGTAAGGGCTAATCGTAGGCCCTCTGATTTGCCGCAAAACGCGATTGATCCTTATAAAATTGTAATGGGTAAATCCTGTTTTTGATCAAAACGCGATGTACGCCAATTAAAAAAAATCACTTTTACTGAAAATGAAAAAAAAGAATGGATATATCGCGTTTTGCGCCTAAACTCTTCAAATACTTTTGTACTCTCTGCTTTCTTCTGAATAATTTAAAGATAAAGTTTGTTTTAACGACACCACTAGAGCACATTGATTTAATAATCATCGACTATTGGAAGGAAGTAAATGGTTAATTAACGACGCACTCAACACATTTTATTTACGGTACTATGGCGTCGGACATATGGTTAAGGACCACACAGATATTGAGGGAGGAAACCCGCTGTCGCCACTTTATGGGCTACTTTTTCGATTAGCAACAAGGGATCTTTTATATGCACCATCCCACAGACAGGGTAGTACATACCACGACCTTTGATATACCAGTCGTGGTGCACTGGCTGGAACAAGAAATAGCCCAATGGGCCCATCGACGGGGATCGATCCCAGACCGACCGTGCATCGAGAAAGCGCTGTACCACTGGGCTACGTCTTGCCCTAGATAACTAACAGAGTGGAGAATGTAAATACTTCTGCACGCACTGGTATCTTGTAAATTATTTAAAGATAAGAGTTTTGTAACGACACCACTAGAGCACACTGATTTAATTATCATAAACTATTGAATGTCAAACATTTGGTAGTTTTGACATGTAGTCTTAGAGAGGAAACCCGCTAAATTGTTTCATTAGTTGCAAGGGATCTTTTGTATGCATCACCCCACAGAGAGGGGATAGCACATACCACGGTTAGACTTTATTTCCTAAACATGGACCTTCCTGGTCTGAAGGATGGTAGTGGGTGTCTTATTTTCGTTTTATGCCTTGTGGGTATGACATTCAAAATATTTTTTGTATGCGGTTACAAATTATCAAATATGTATTATATTTTGAGTTGTAGTAGCATATAACACTGTCAGAAGCCAGACAGTCCCATTCTTAAGGAAAGTATTTTATGGATTAACCATTATAAAATAGTCTGTATTGCTTATATAGCAAGATAATCAACCGGCATTAGGCGAGAAAACAGACACAACGGCTGCTTTTATATAGTGCAGACGAATGCCATTTACAGGTGCACTAAGGGCTTAAGACGCGAATGAGGCGATGCCACCTACAGGAGGCTGTGGAGGACGTCGTACCTTGAAACCATTACATTCCCGAAGAGCTGGATCCAACACGTCAGACACAGAACAGAGGCCATAAGTCCTTGAGATTAAGTCGTAATCTCCAAACTGATAAGGAGTTTGAGTTTATCGCTAGACGAATGTGATGCTGGGGAAAAACATCTATGAGTGACTGACAGCTTAACCATTTCTTTACAAATGTGTCTAGGAATTAAAATCTAAAGACATGTCCATTCCCATAGGCGTCAGAAGATACCAGCAACGGGGAAGGTGGGTAGTTATATTTATGTGCCTTTCATCTGAGGGGGTGCATAATCCGCAGAGTGGGACAGTGCCCTTAAAACCACCACTAAAACCACCAACTCAGGTTACCCCACCCCACTCTCGTTTCCGATGCCTCTGATTGTCCCTTTATAATGAATCCCAGTATATTACTAGAATCCAAACGCTGCTCAATCCTCTCTTCAAAGACGATTTTTTTGTTGTTGCCAAAACGTGTTTGAGGCAAATTAATCACGTCTAAGAAAAGGTATAAAAATCAATTTCTTAGTCTTCCGTGTGAGTCGAATTCAAAAAGGCAAAGATGTTACAAACAAAACTGCTTAAATGTTTCGATGTTTTAAATCTCAGAGTTCAATAACAGTTTTAAGTAGCAACCAAAATACATTCCTCACTAAAAACAATTTTTAATGTATTTGTTTTCTTTATTATTGTTTAGAAAGATGAATGAAATTAAAGGGCATAGAATGAAACAAGAAACGTACTGCTAACCGGCCTCGGTGGTGTAGTGGTTATGTCACCGATCCTAAGGCAGTAGGTACTAGTTTCTCATTTCAGTCTCCCACAATCCCCCCCCCCCCACACACACACACACACACAAACACATACACACGACCACCACCACCACCTCTACGCCGCCCCTCCCCACCCCCTAAAAAAGATAATCTTAACGACTCGGTGATGAGGTGTAGAGCCAATACACCAACGTACCTCTTTCTACTCACCAACAACCAACCCACGAACTTCAAACAAAAAGTCCGGAAAACTGAGGTGTGTGTCATATACAAAGTGATCGTGATTAGACCTTAAATGGATTCAAGCACGAAAATCAACTTGAAATTAAATGAACGCACACTGCCATCGCACAGACCACACCTGATAATTATAATTAAACTTTACAAGAGACACGAAAGTCTTGGATGCACTACATGTAGTAGTTGGAACCGGAAATTACCCGATGGGTGGGTTTACCGAACAGAATCAATCCAGCTATTCACAGCTCATTAAGTGAGTGACCTAAAGACTGAGTTATATTCCTCCCTTCATCACGCTGTATGGCGACACGCTAAAAGACGTAGTGTTGGTGTTTGATCGGGTAAAAGTGTCACATTTATTAACCGAGAAATGTTAAATTACAGATAATGTCAGCCGCATAGTGTCTACATTTCCGTACATCTACGTCCGTATAGTCTATTTCAGGAATGGTTATTTAATTACAAGCTGTCAGGTGTTTTTATCTAATTTCATTTTCAAATTATATAGTTAATCTCAGTGTTATTGGAAATTTATAAAAACAGTTTAAACAAAAGTAAAAGAACACACACAAAATTTTTAAAATGTTATTTGACAACACAGATCCAAATGAATTTGTTTTAATTGACTTATTTTTTGTTTTGTTAAACGTTGATGGCGTTAATAAAGACGCTACTATTCCGTCCTGTATACACCATACAAGGAATTCGTATCATTAGAAGATTGCATATAATTCCTGAAATATCCAGGTAATATTGTGTAATGTTTGATTCTCTCTGGAATTAAGTATAATCCCTGAAAAAAAGTAACTCATATACAGTATTTAAATGATAATAGAGGGTCTCGAGTTGTTGGATCTGGCGAGTGTCATCCAGGGAATATATATATATATATACACACACATACACACACACACACACACACACACACACAAGGATTTGTTGCAAGCTCACATGTATAAAAATCTGCATGTAAACTGGTTAAGTATGTCTCATGGAGAACCAATATATATATATATATATATATATATATATATACATGTGTGTATATATATATATATACTTAATCAGGGTTTAAATGCAGATCTTTAAAAATATGAGCTTACAACAGATCCTTCGTGTAACTGTGAACATTATGCAGAAAACAATATTCACTATTTATTCAGTGTAAAAGATATGATTAACAGAGGCAGGTTCTTTGTAACTCGTTACAACATGTACAACCAACACATTTACAACTGCTTTTATTATGGTTAAAATGCCTTAAGTGATCTGTATAATAAAAAGAAATAATGATTTGTGTTCAAAATTTTATTAAACAAACAGATCGTTTTGATTAAAATAGTCTAATGATTTGAAGGCACGTGTACTTCTTTGTTTCTTTTGTAGTTTCTTTCAAAATCCTGTTGTACATAATGCCCTACATTTTATACAAATTTCATATGTATACATTACTATTATATTTTATCACCCACCTGGTGAACGTATAGCGGTGTCGTACAAATACGGTACGCACCACGAGGGTCGTACCGGATGTACGTCTTTTCATTGGTTGGACAGTAAGTCTACCGGGACTTCTTTTTTCATTCATGAAAAATTACGTTGTCAACATTCCACAACTTTTACTATATATTTCATTCATTTTTCTCTGTAATAAAAATATACATGTATATATGTAAAACTGGGACGACCAGACAGGTAGCGAACTGGTTTCGGGACGAAATATGGATTTTTTTTTAAAAACCCGGAAGTAGAACAAACGATTTTGTTAAGCGGCAACCTTTGGGACATACCGTAGTGCACAGTCTTGTGATATCATTCCGCCACAGTGTAAGATGTTTACATATTCAAAATGCAGGAATTTCTATTTTTTATGACAAATATTCAATTGTTTGAAGGTAGGTAATAAATAAAATACCACACTCGTTTTCGCTGGACATAATTTTTACGAAACTCGTGAACTTCCCAAGGTATCTGACCTCACTTTCGTTCGGTCAGATACCTTAGGAAGTTCACTCGTTTCGTAAAAATGATATCTAACGAAAACTCGTATAGTATTCAATATATAATTAACTGTCGCCATTACATTACATGTATGTAGGAGAGGGCCTAATAAGTTGGCAAACTGGTGCACAATCCTTTTGTTGTTTATGCAGTAAAATATGTTTTCAATCAATGCAATCAATCAGGGGTGTTTTACCTCATTAAAATTGGATTGTAAGGTTTGAGTGAACTGAGGTTTGGATGGTGAATAAATGTTTACATTCCAAGAACTGTGAAAGAATTACAGAAGTGTTTATTTACCGATGCACTCAACACATTTTAACAACGGATATATTGCGTCGGACATAATATGGTTAAGGGCCACTGAGATAATTAGAGAGGAAACCCGCTACCGCCACTCCATGGGCTTCTTTTTTTTCGATTATTTATCATAATGCATATTTTATGTGCACTATCCATCAGACAGAACAGTACATACCACGACCTTTGTTAGACCAGCCATGCAGCACTGGCTGGAACAAGAAATAGCCCAATGAGTCCACTGACGTCCAATAACTGTGAGTGATTCTGCTTAGTATATACTAGCAAATCACCATTATAATAATCATTGTGACGTAGAACGTTTGAAGCTGACTCAGGCCGTGTATTCGAAACTCTGTTCTGGTACTCCGGCCTCGGTGGCGTCGTGGTTAAGCCATCGGACATACAGGTAAGGCTGGTAGGTACTGGGCTGGCAGCCTGATACCGGCTCTCACCCAGAGCGAGTTTTAATGACTCAATGGGTAGGGTAGGTGTAAGACCACTACACTCTCTTTTTCTCTCACTAACAACTAACAACGAATCCACTGTCCTGGACAGACAGCCCAGAAAAAACTGAGGTGTGTGCCCATGACAGCGTGTTTGAACCCTAATTGGATATAAGCACGAAAATAAATGTTCTGGTACAGGGAACATGTTCGAAAATGTTTCCAAGAGGCGAGAACGTTAACATTGATGAAAGTGTTCTCGTTCTCAAATCCCGAACAACCTCGAGAACGGGTTCTTGGCCGTTCCCGAACGCAGTTTCGAATACACGGTTAATATGTTGCACTGACACATCACTAACGCGTGACTGAGACTCTGATTAGAGACGGACGCATCAACTGCTGGCAGGACGCTGAGAGTTGGGTTGATTTAATATCCAGGAAGACGCGCCACGAACGGTGAATTGATCACGAAGACGCGTCTGGCCAAACGAGGGAAGAGGAAACCGTGAAGGAAGGGGAGCAGCCGGCCAAACCTTCCAACGCGGTCTCGTTTCTTCTACAATCAAGATGACACATGGTGTTTTTATTAAATTCAGTCATCTAAGATTCCTGTTATTCCTAAAAATATCAGACCTGAGACGAGTCAGATGACATTAAAATCGCGCAGTTACGTCAAACAATTGAAAACGAATACATGTATAACAGGTAAGAAAGAAAAAATGTACGACTCTTGACATATATTACCTGAACTGAACATTTATTTCTCTCAGGCCGTAATCCACGGCATATGAGGAACAATATATAATACAACAATTCACACTTTTTAACAAGATGACAGAGTAAAACTATTCACATAAGTATATCTACATAAAACGAACATGGGAATATAATTATAAATAATTGGTTTGGGTTTGCATACACAATAATAATACAATAAAGCTATGAGCCAGAGGGCTTGAAAGTATTCATAATATGTTTACAAAATATTGCAAGTTTTCGGAGGACACCAGTTTTTTTACAATTAAATAATTCGTGAAATTTATATGTGTTTGGTTTGGATCGATAATATTTCGGTATATATTGAAGTCTGAATTGGTTAAAATATGGGCATGTAAAAATATAATGGAATTCATCTCCTTAGTAATGGCACAGAACTGTAGACAATACAGAGTTCAGAATTGAAATGAGAGATAAAAGATACTTCATTCTAATAATGTAATAAGAATTAGTTGCTTTAAGAAAAACAACATAGTGAATTAAAAACAAATCCTGACATTTGGCATCAATTCCGGAATTCCGAGTACGGGACAAAAATTCAGGAGTTTTTGCGGAAAATTCCGGAAAGTTGGTCGCCCTGTAATGACAATAATTATGAACGTAATAATTAATGTTACAACATGGCATATATTCTGTGTGTTTCAATAATTTTCTTCTGTTATTTAGTTAAACTGATGAGTAATGTACACACTAAAAGAAAAAAGCCCAGGAGCGTGTTGAAGTTTGTTTGCTGGGTCATGAGTACGCATTAACCTATTTGTCTTTCTTTGTTTTCCTTTAACCTTTGGTGGTGATTATTATGCCCAGAACTAGCCTGTAACAGACGGGAGGTGGTAGTTGTAAATGTGGACTGGGACCATCAGTTCAAGTAGTGGATACCGTACTCGAAATTACAGCGGCAGCTACCCCCTCTTCCATTCCACTAGCTACTGCACTGGACTATGGTAAATGAATTTTGTATGTTGCGAAGAGATCACAGAATGATGGAGCTAAATGTATATGTGAAGAAACCCGTTAATATGTATCACATGCGTCTGTCAGAATATTTACTCCTGTTCTTACTGACGGCAGACAAACATTTTTCATATCATCATTATACATCGTCTGACCCGAAACTGTATCCAGAAGCTATAGAACTAGAACTGTGTTTCTCAGACTATGGGTTGCTATCTTTAAAGGGGAAAGTCGTGCGATCCCGGCATCTTACATCTCGAACTCTTGTGGCATTGCAAATCAACAGACTGTCATGTCATTGTTGTTTGCTCTGTAGTCATGTCATGTCATGTCATAGTGTTTTACGTGCACATTCAGAACAAGCTGTTGTAGCGCACGCCTGTCGTGGGCGCAAGAGCCGGCCTTGGCCGGCTCCTCCGTCCATGACAGGAAAGGTGGGGGGAGGGAAGAGGAGGGACCGCCTGCACTGGCAGGTGCAAGGGAGCACCAGCAGCCCGATCAAATCGGTAGCAGGCGGGTGGTGGTGGTGGTGGTGGTGTTATGGAATTTGAATGGAGCAGTTAAATGCCAAAGAGAAAAGGGTGCGCAATTTTGATTGAGGGAATTTGGCGCAATTTTGAACGGTCTGTCGAAAGGTAAATGGCCGAGCTAATATAGGTTTTGATGTTAGTGAATCGAGAGTAGCTCGTTAATTTTAGACCTTTACGATGTTGTGGTGTCTCCCTAGGTTGCCCATAGGGCCCTTATAAGGGCCTGACCGCTTCTGGTCGAGGCATCACCAAGTACTAAGTTATTACTAGCAGCAAGTATTGGGGGTTTGGGTGGGGGAGGCCGATATTCTTTTGTTCAGCTTCCCCCGGGTGCATTGCAATTGTGTACTCGGAACGGTATTCTTTTGTCCGGTTCCTTATTAGAGTACGTGGTGGGCCAATAAATGGGGGCGGGTGCATTGTTATCATTAGTCAATGCACCCTGTGTACTGATGCAGTGAGCGTGTAGTCTGTGTGTGAATCCTAGTTTTGTGTTACGGTTGTACCTATTGTCTTACGTCCCTATTCTAGTGAGTTCAACGGTCATTCGTGACCACCCATTCCCCTCCGTCCTTGTATAGCATTGAATACAATGACGGAGGGGGAGTTAAACTAGCCTAGCTATCTAATTTGAAGGGTTAAACCCTTATAGTGTAGGTATTGGTTTAAAAGCCTAGTGCTTGGCATACTTAACTTTATTACCAATGCAATAAAACGAAACTAACGGTGGCAAGTAGCAATTGTATACATATATGCACCGATCTAGGTACTTAGTTTTAAGAATTTTGATTCCCGCCCCCGAAATATAGGATTTTAGTAGGCTTACTTGGTTTGTCTTCAGGCTATCTGGATAGTTGGGTATCGGTTTTCCTGCATGTCTTTGCTCCTGGAACCCTACTTGACTTACCTTAGTTAGCTAGGATGGAATGCATCAGTAATAAAAAAATAAAATAAAAATATGGTGCGGGTGCAAAGACAAATTCGTGCAGTTTATTTACAGTTAGGTGTAGTGGGGTTCTTGATCCGTGATTGGCTGGATTGGACCAATGAGAGTGCTGCAAAAAAATAGGCGATAATTAGTGGTGTCCTATCTTGGTTGATTATCTAACGATGTTGATTGGCTGGTTAATTAGCCAATTGGGTTACTGCGACTTCGATCCTGTCTTAGTGAGAAAGAAAGAAAAAATAATAATAATAAAAACAAAATAAAACAAAAAAACAACCCTAATGTGTTGTTAGCGGGTGGTGTATGCCAGTTGTCAAACACGAGCTTCAGAACATGAACATATTTACAGTAGAATAATATGGTTATTGTGGTTAGGTCTGGATGGCATTGGCATATCTAGTGGTTATTAATCACTCGCTACCGTCCCGCCGTTAATCCACAGGTTGGAGTGCCTGGTCGAGTGCTTAAGATCGCTCTTCCTTCCAAGGGATGTACAGGCGGGTAGTTTTGAGTAATTGTTAATTTATATTGCTAAATTTATGCTAGCTAATTTGGTTGAGTATATGCTTTTACTTTTGTCGTTTCACCGTTCTCCCCCCGGGTTGGAATACGTGGTCTGTTCGAGTGCGTAGGGTGGATGTTCCACCAAGGGGGTCACAGATGTCACGATTCAAGCATTGTCATATCTAGCGGTTATTAAATCATTCGCTACCATCCTGCCGTTGATCCCCGGGTTGGAGTGCTTGTTTGGTCGAGTGCTTAAGGTCGCTCTTCTGTCCGAGAGATGTACAGGCGGGTGGTTTTGAGTAATTGTTAATTTATTGCTGAATTTGTGCCAGCTAATTTGGCTAGGTATATGCTTTTACTTTTGTCCTCTGTAGTCAGGTTATCTGAGAAGGGCATTTAGTGGCTTGGTTAAGAGCTGTTTCACGTGACCAACAACATCATCATTTACGTTATTTTCAACCATTGTTGGGTTGTCAAGGGCTTCGTAGCGACCCAGTATCACGACGCGTGGGTGATCTAGTACTGTGAAGTCATCTTGTTTTTCGTGGTGGTCTAATGTTCGTGCTATTCGCGGACTAACGAATTTAAGAACACAACGGAAATATATATATATACATACAATGCGAATTTATTATGCTTTCCTTTTCGATCCACGAAGAATTTTATTTAAGTAGCAAAAATCACAAAAATTTAAGCCAACAAAAATAAAGGATTTCACAACATTATCTGGATGAGACACCTTGTACTAGTGAATGCTCGGGTTGTCTTTAAAATCTGATGATGTTCTATTATGCATGTCTTAAAGGTAGGGTCAACTCAAACAAGAGCCGTATGTGTTGGAAAGATGCATACCCGGACCACCAACACATACTGACACTTTAGCAAATGAAAAACGCGTAATTTTAGAGTTAATAAAAAAACATGATTTTTTCTGCTAACTGGGGGCAGCCATTTTGTTTCGTTTTTGTGACGTCCGGTGGGATAGCTTGGGGCGAAGTGACGTCAGCTCCTGACCATCTCCTGTATGTACAGTGTAAACAAAAGCAGTAATTTTCGACAAGGCGCTTTTCTTTGATTAACCTGACTTGTAAAACAGCATAAATGACGTAATAATATAATAAACTATTAAACTAAATATATTTCAAGTTGCATTAACGGAACAAAATGGGGTTATAGTATTTTTCTCTGTTAAATAATCCAAAGAAAAAATGTACACTATTAGGCCTATTGATATGCTACATTTGGAGCAAAAACGACAACCCACGATACCCAAGTGATAATTTTCTTTTCTTTGGGACTACGTCATTGGTCAGTTCTGTGGTTTTAGATGGAAAAGTCTACTTAATCAATAGTTTTACAGAACTATTTACAGTAATAAACTATGTTCATTACCATTTTAGGGGCGACAGGTAATATTCCACAATACCGGTATGTATTTTTGTGTCTAGACAGCGTCAATTAATTGGCTCGTCTGGCAAATAAATAAAGAACTTGGTTAAATACACACCTGCCAATCAAGAATCACAGGTAGAAGCAACTAACAGCATAGACCAATTAACTAAGAAAACACTCCGTGTATCATTTCAGTACGTAGGTCAATGCATGGACAAATCATTGTTAATTATTTCGACTTGTTGTGTAGCCACTTTGACAATGGTATTTTATTTTGTATTGAACAATAATATATATAGAGCTGGATGTACTTACTGCTGGCTTACTGGGATTTGTATTATTACAGAACATTGCAATGTATGACTATTTATCATCCCGCAAAAACCAGGTAGATTGTCTTTCTCTAGTTCTAAGGCTCATTCCTGACGTTACGCGTTAAGTATTACGTAACCACCAGCTCGCCAGAGGGCGTACTCACTGAGATGGTACAAAATGGCTGCGCCCGTTATATATAATAGCCGTCACATTTAACCGTTTTATTAATTAACTATACGATTATACTTGTTGATATTAAGCAATAATGTGCATTATATATCGTTGAATATGCATACCAGGCCAAATGCCTTAATTGTCCATTCCTTTAAGTATCACGGAGAGTTATCTCTGGACTTTATATCTTTGAATGTTATTACATCGTCTTTTGCAATAATAATAAAAAAAAATCATTATGGCAAACGACCAATGAACATACTAACGCGGGAAATGATTTGATTAAAAATTACTGAGTTTAGATTATTATTCGAAAGATGCAAAATAATGAGTTTATGGGCAACACAGCATGCATGTTTAATGTGCACAAATATTATATATTTTCAAATATGACTGCATTCGACGAATGCATATTTTAAGTAAGATTGGGTGAGATGTTACAAAAACAAAAACAAAAAAATACATTTATGAATCCATATGACCAATGGTGGCTTTTTTTTCTTCTGTAGCCACTCTAATTATCAATTCCACCAGCCTTTAACTATCACAATACGAGACATAACTCTTTATATATTTATTCATATTTGTCCTTTATTTCTGTTCTGTTGAGACACTAGATCTTCGTTTGTGAGTTGAGAGTGTCTACGTCTTGGGACTAAAATAATAATAAATTCCCATATTTGCATTATGACATTATTCAAATTCATTTGTATTTCAGCCGATGAAAACTCGCAATCTATTAAACGCAGACCACTTTGTACGAGACTTGTTCCGAACGTTTTGCGTATGGATATTAATGGCATTTACGTCCATATTCGTTATTGCCGAGATAAAGATTTAATAAATAGCCCTGTAGCTTTATATCCACTTTGGAAATTCCTTAATGTGCATTTCTGCACCTTTGGGCGCCAGAGTACATCCATTTGTTAATATTAGGGCGAGATGTTCAGTAGATTTGTGTTATTTTGGCAGTAATAATGAACTCCGTTTCAGCGGTCTATGCAGGACATTTAATTATTGCCAGGATAAAAACCACTGAAACCAACATGCCTTTGTGTTCTAAATGACCTTATTTATAGATATATTGTGTTTTACTGACACGTGTTCGGTATTGCCATTTTTCTACTAAAGACCATGAATATACTGGATGATGCTTTGTTCTTCTGCCCATCCACTGACTACTCTCGTGTTTCTGTTTGGGCTTTCGGTATCCATCTGTTTTCTGTCGTTCCAGCCAGTGCATCACGACTGGTATATCAATGGCCGTGCTATGTACTACCCTGTCTGTTGGATGGTACATATAAAAGAACCCTTGCTGCTAATCAAAAAGAGTAGTCCATGAAGTGGCGACAGCGGGTTTCCACTCTCAATATAAGTGTGGTCCTTAACCATATGCCTGACGCCATATAACCGTAAATAAAATTTGTTGAGTGCGTCGTTAAATAAAACATTTATTTATTTACTTAAATTTTTCCGTCTGTTTTCTGTTTTTCCGTAGCGCCTCCTTGGTTTCCACCCTTTATCGTCCAGCGCTCTATGTGTATTCATCAGTCACTTCCAAACAGCCGTTAAGTGGCCATATTTCACCACTTCGTATAGTGCTTGGCGTTTGTTAAGACAAATACGAAACTTCGTCTTACCGAAGTCATCTGCTACTGATGATCAGTAGAGCTGTACCCTCAAGCGAGCGCTCTACCACTGAGCTGCACCCCACTACAGTGGAATGAATAAGTGCTTATCGACATCTCAGCACATTTTACAAAGTTCGGCAATTTAATGTCTAACATATTCACACACTGTACGGAAATCTCACAGTAATTGTAAAAGTTTAAACACATATATATTAAACGGCTACTAGTTTTTCTTAAACTATATTTATCCAGTAAATGAAGTGGATTAGTAAAATCGGCTATGCCTATATAAATGCCTCTCCGCGTGAGCAAGTAAACGAATGAAAACCATAAATCAACACATTACAAAAGGAAGGAAGGAAATGTTTTATTTAACGACGCACTCAACACATTTTATTTACAGTTATATGGCGTCGGACATATTGTTAAGGACAACAGATATTGAGGAAGGAAACCCGCTGTCGCCACTATATGGGCTACTATTTTCGATTAGCAGCAAGGGATCTATATGCGCTACTATTTTCGATTAGCAGCAAGGGATCTTTTATATGCACCATCCCATACACAGGACATCACATACCACGGTCTTTGATTTACCAGTCGTGATGACTGGCTGGAGCGAGAAATAGCCCAATGGGCCCACTGACAGGGATCGATCCCAAAACCGACCGTTCATCAAGCGAGCGCTTTACCACTGGGCTACGTCTCTCCCCCATTGCAAAAGATTATTTCAGCCAAACGATTACATACAAACTACAAGTAGGACCTATTGTGTTTGGTATAAAAATGGAAAGAAACGAAAAGGAAAACGTACAGTACAGTACAGTACACATATTTGGAATATAGTTACAGTTAGTCTTGTTTTACGACACCACTAGAGCACATTGATTTATTAATCATCGGCTATTGGGTTTGAAGCATTTGGTAATTTTGACTTAGAGTCTTAGATAGGAAATGCGCTGCAATTTTCCATTAGTAGCAAGGGATCTTTTATATGCACCATCCCACAAACAGTATAGCATATACCGCGCCCTTTGATATACCAGTCGTGGTGCACTGGCTAGAACGAGAAATAGCTCAATGGGTCCACCGATTATAGACCGCGCAAACCGTACATCAAACAAGCGCTTTATCACAGCGTGCTTGAACCTAAATTGGACATAAGCATGGAGATAAGGATAATAATAATAATAATAATAATTTAGATCAAATTAAATTCATAACTGGCATAGTTATGTCTGTATAAAAGGCGCCGATATAACGTGGGACTGTATGTCACTAATATGGGGTGGGGTGCCACTGGTATGGTTAGCTTCCTAACAGTATGGCTTATGGGGTGGGGGTACGTAGCCCAGTGGTAAAGCGTTCGCTTGATGCGCGGTCGGTCTAGGATCTATCTACGTCGATGGGCCCATTGAGCTATTTCTCTTCCCAGCCAGTGCACCACGACTGGTATATCAAAGAGCGCGGTATGTGCTATCCTATTTCTGGGATGGTGCATACAAAAGATCCCTTGCTACTAATGGAAACATGTAGCGGGTTTTCTTTCTAAGACTGCATGTCCAAATGACCAAATGTATGACATCCAATAGCCGATGATGAATAAATCAACGTGCTCTAGTGATGTTGTTTAACAAAAGAAACTTTATGGCTGATGGTTTTGGTGTTAACTATAACACCTGCTCCCACTACTGGTGAAGGAGTCAGCCCCTGAAGATATATGTGTTCGGCTCGAGGACAGTGCAGTGTCCCCGACAACAGACAGACGGACTGTTAATGATCTGGATGGGATATAAATCAACCCACTTAAACCTGCAGATAATGGCTACAAATTCAACATGTTTCCCCGCAGAAAGCAATTCTATGTTACACCGGATGATGGTATGGCTTACAGGCTCGACTAATGCTCATTTGAGCACCTCACTGATCCGTCCCTAGGGTGAGATTCAAACTGTTGCACATCCGGAAGATCATGAAAATATCTTGTAAACAGGATTGATCCATCTTTACTGTTCCCAGTGCAAGTATACAATTTCAGAGCTACTCTGAACAGCAAAATGGCGCCATTAAAATGTGTTGGGTAAAATAGTGTGCAATTCCGTATTTTCAACGTCTTCGTTAAAAACACGTGTTTTAGGATGGGTGGTACGATTGATCGCCCTGGATGGACTCAAGGGACAGGACGTAGTCCAGTCCGCGGTCTGTCTATGACTGATCCCTGTCAGTGGGCCCATTGGGCTATTTCTCGTCCCAGGCTGTGGTAAATCAAAGACCACGGTATGTGCTATGCTATCTTCGGTATGGTGCATATAAAAGATTCCTTGCTACTAATGAAAAAACGCAGCAGGTTTCCTCTCGAAAACTATATGTAAAAATTACCAAATGTTTGACGTCCAATAGCCGATGATTAATAAATAAAGGTGCTCTAGAATTATCTTTAAAAAAAAAAAAAAAAAAACTTGATGGACTGGAGTTTTGACCCGACCCACCCAGCGCCCTACGACTGGCGTACTAAAGGTTGTGTCATATACTGTCATGTCCTGACTAGGAGAATTGCACATGTAGAATATAGTTTTCTGCTTAACATATGTGGCGGCAAAATAATGGATTCGCTCTCTACCTTTCTTGACCAAGTGTGGACATAACCAGATGTTTGTTTGAAACGTGCTAACATGTTGTTAAACTAATATTAAGACCGGCCTCGGTGGCGTCGTGGTTAGGCCATCGGTATACAGGCTGGTAGGTACTGGGTTCGGATCCCAGTCGAGGCATGGGAGTTTTAATCCAGATACTGACTCCAAACCCTGAGTGAGTGCTCTGCAAGGCTCAATGGGTAGGTGTAAACCACTTGAACCGACCAGTGATCCATAACTGGTTCAACAAAGGCCATGGTTTGTGTTATCCTGCCTGTGGAAAGCGCAAATAAAAGATCCCTTGCTGCTAATCGGAACGTGTAGCCCATGTAGTGGCGACAGCGGGTTTCCTCTCAAAATCTGTGTGGTCCTTAACCATATGTCTGACGCCATATAACCGTAAATAAAATGTGTTGAGTGCGTCGTTAAATAAAACATGTCTTTCTTTCTTTAAACTAATATTACTGCCCTTTTCAAATCCGTGTAAGATTAACTGAAGGATTGTAACTGTGTGTACAGGTTTTAAAATTCTTGACAACGATCCACATCAGTTTAGAGTAATAGCTAGTGGATCTGAAGGTTACACCACTCTTTGAGAAGATAGGAGCAAATCCCCTACTGTGGTTTTCTGATTGTAACTATACAGTGTGTGTGTGTGTGTGTGTGTGTGTGTGTCTGTGTGTGTGTCTGTGTATGTCCGTGTGTATGTGTGTATATGTGTGTGTGTGTGTGTGTGTGTCTGTGTGTGTCTGTGTGTGTCTGTGTGTGTGTGTGTGTGTGTGTGTGTGTATCTGTGTGTGTGTGTGTCTGTGTGTGTCTGTGTATCTATGTGTGTGTGTGTGTGTGTGTGGGTGGGTGGGTGTCTGTGTGTGTGTTTGTGTGGGTGTCTGTGTATCTGTGTGTGTGTGTATGTGTGTGTGTCTGTGTGTGTGTCCGTGTGTCTGTGTGTGTATCTGTGTGTGTATATGTGTGTGTGTGTGTGTCTGTGTGTGTGTGTATCTGTGTGTGTGTCTGTGTGTGTCCGTATGTCTGTGTGTGTATCTCTTTGTGTGTGTGTCTGTGTGTGTGTATGTCTGTGTGTATGTGTGTGTGTGTCTTTGTGTGTGTGTATGTCTGTGTGTGTGCGTGTGTGTCTGTGTGTGCGCGCGCGCGCGTGCGCATACGTATGTATATCTGGTATGTATGTTTTAAAATAAATGTATGTGTGTACACATACATTTGTTTACATACATGTTATAAGAAACATGCACAAACGTACACACGTACGTACGTATAGTAGTTCTGACAGAAATACATATGGCCGCAACTAGCTTAAAATCTGTCTTCTTCAGGTATGCATAAAGGTATTTCTAAACTAAGATATCTTTTCCAGGGCGAATCTGTTTCAGCCGCCCACCCCCGTCCCCGTCCCTTCCCCGCAAAACACACTCGTATATACACACAAGCACACGCCATACACCCACACCCCGCTTATTACGGCCCTGCATCGTGTGATATGATGTCCATAAATGCAATTCATTCGTCGTGTTTTACTGCGACTTTAGGTTTGGTTTCTATTTTCACATCTTATCAACTCTAATCATTTAAAATAACAAAGAAAAAACCCTCAACAACAATGTGAATATAAACTCATCTAATATTAATGGCAAACGTGTGCCTGATAGAACATCACACGTCACCAATAAATGTATTTTTGCATATTAAACACCTGCGGTAGGTAACTGATTCGGAAAGACGGAATGTAATCTTTTACAAAGTATTTATCACAGAATAAGAATGTGAAATCTAATCTTTTTACTGCAAATATAGATTTGTCTCCGAGTTCACTGTTTCAGATAATGTCTTTAGATGTTTGCTGAGGCGTCTAATGTACATCTTTACGTGTGTGTTGAGACGTCTATGTACACATTTACGCGTGTTTTAAGACATCTAACCAGTTGAATACAAGCATTCTTTGTGACATATACATATATTTATATTTAAAAAATGTTAACTAAAAAATTATACTGTGAAAGTAAATGCAAAGTAATAAGTGGAAAAGTCACGAATCAAAAATATTATTGGCAGTAAATCTTAAGGCAGAGATGAATTTTACTTGTAGAATGCAGGAAATTGCATTTCAGGACATCTAGTTTTCAAAATTTGCGGAGGAGCTTACCACCCGAACACCCTAGGAACTTTATTTTGCGCCCTTGGTCTCAGTCAGACTTTGGCGGACCGTTCAAAATTGCGCCTAATTTCCTTCTCAAAACAAATACGCACCATATCTCTTTGGCTTCATCCCCCGGGACTCAAAATTCCATAGCATCAGACTCACCCTCCGCCTGTTACCGACCCGGTCGGACTGCTGGTGCTCTCTTGCACCTGCTAGTACAGGCGGTCCCCCCTCCATCCCACCTTACCCCTTTCCTGTCCTGGACGGAAGAGCCGGCTGCGGCCGACACCTGTGCTCAGGACAGGTGTGCGCTACAACAGCTTGTTCTGAATGTGCACGTTAAACTCTCTGACCTGTTCTGAATGTGCACGTTAAACTCTCTGATCTGACCTGACTAGTAGGCCTAGCTAGTGGGAATTTCTTCCCCATTAGCTCAATTGGTAGATCGCTGGATTCTCGTTCAGAGAGTCCGTGGTTCGAATCCCCTCAGTGCAAGTTGATATTTGTCTGTTATATTGGGAGCCGACGTAGGGACTGGGTGTATTCTTATGATAAGAATACAATTATCACCCAGTCAGGACCCGTAACAGTTCAACTACCCGTGGCGCACAGCTCCGGAACGTATCTAGTAGTGTTGGTATAAAATGCTCCTACTAGCAGTAGCCAGTGGGAATTTCTCTACTAGCTCAGTTGGTAGAGCGCTGGATTCTCGTTCTGAGAGTCCGTGGTTCGAATCCCTTCAGTGGTATTACATAAAGTTAAAGTTTGTTTTTGTTTAAAGCCACCACTAGAGCACATTGATATATTAATAATCGGCTATTGGATGTCAAACATTCGGTCATTCTGTTATATAGTCTTACAGAGGAAACCCTCTACATTTTTCGATTAGTTTCAAGGGATTTTGTTCAGTAGAAAAACGATTCAGTTTACAATGGACATAACCACAGATTTTAGTTTTTAGATTTGCGGGTGTTATTGTCTGGTTATAGGCAGAATAGCACATACCACAGCCCTTGGTATACCAGTTGTGGAAAAGCAGACTGGAACGAGAAATAACCCAATGGGCAGTGACGGGGATCGATCCTAGATCGACAGGGTATCAGGCGAGTGCGTTACCACTGGACTGTGACCTGTCCCTCGTCGGTGTTCTAAGATAATATATATTGCAACAACGATGGTACTGGGATCGGTTGGTTTACAAACAAAACAAACATTACAAATACATCTTAGTATAGAAAGCGGTCAGTCTAGGATCGATCCCCGTCGGTGGGCCCATTGGGCTATTTCTCGTTCCAGCCAGTGCACCACGACTGGTATATTAAAGGCCGTGGTATGTGCTATCTTGTTTTGTGGGATGGTGTATATAAAAGATCCCTTGCTGCTAATCGAAAAAGAGTAGCCCATGAAGTGGCGACAGCGGGTTTCCTCTCTCAATATATGTGTGGTCCTTAACCATATGTCCGACGCTATATAACCGTAAATAAAATGTGTTGAGTGCGTCGTTAAATAAAACATTAAAAAAAAATAGTAAAGAAAATTGAGAAATAATATGAATAGCTTAGTCTGTTGCAAATTAAACTTAAAAGTGTCTACACTTCCTATCAGTAACACCTTAAAATGGGTTTAAAAAAAAAAAAATTCCAACAACAAAAAACAGGTTTTCAGATGTTCTCACATCTGTTATCGTCTGTAATGAGCCAGACAGATATCTCTAACGTGCATTTCAACAACGATACGTTCAACTGTTCCAAACAGTCGCTCGCGCACATTTATTTAGGAAATGGCAGACGTGGCGTCCCTGGGGACTTCTAGTTTTACATAAATCACACACTCTCTCGCCGCTGACGAACTAACGCGAGACTTCCCTATGTGGCCATGTATGTCGCAAATTAGTCACTTCCCGGTGAAGGGTAGAAGCCTACTTCAATCGATTACCAGACATTAGGAAATTTGGAAAAGCCGGCAACGAGTCCGTGACCGATGCATTCGGTTTGAGCTGTCGATTGGGCTGGGCAATACATCAGGTGAACAGAATCAAGTGAAGTTCAAATGAAAAAAAATAAAAAAGACATTTACTATCTAGACATACGTCTACTGATAAATATAGCTGATAAACGAATTGTCGGTGGTGTAGTGGATAAGACACCGGTCTTAAGGGTGGTAGGTACTGGGTTCGCATCCCGGTTCCGGCTCCAACTTAGAGCGGGTTTAAAGAATCAGTGGGTTGGGGCTAATCCAAATTGGACGTAGATAAATGGGTGGGTTTTTTTAATTGGGTCCGCCTTGGACTAGTGTAAGCCCACCACACCGACTCACTAGCCACTAACACGCTGTCATGGACAGACAGATAACTGAGGCGTGTGCCCAGGAGAGCGAGCTTAAACCTTAATTGGCTATAAGCATAAAAATAAGTATAAGAAGAAAAGACTGGTATTGAGTGGCCTGTGGTACAGCCTATATACCAAATACATATCAAGTGTTTGCATTTCCGGTTTATTTTAATGGTGTAGTTTTTCTTTTTATGATGCGGAGACTAGGCGGACGCTGATTAATGTAATAATAATGTTAATGTAAATGTAAACTGTAATAATGTAAATGTTTACATTAGCTTATGGAGCAAAATACATTCATATCTGTACCGATGATGATAGAACAGTGTTACTGAAGTGGGGAAGGGGTTATTGTTGTTAGGTTTTGTAGGGTTTTTGTTGTTGATGATTTTATTAACTTGGGGTTTTTTCTCGATTTGTTTGTTTTTACTTTTTCTTAATTCAGAAAAGTTATGAATGGTTGGACGTAAGTATTTTATATGGAGTGAAGGGAACTAGAGACTTTAAAATATATTACCAATTTCAACACGTGCTAGTGATGACTAGTTATTGTTGACGTTTCGGACCCAGTCGGACATTAATATAATAGCTCTGTGCTGTCAGAAATAAATGTATAATGAAAACACGGCATTTTCGCCCTACCACCGAGTAGCTTCAGTAGCTAAAGAGTTCCGCTCTAATAACAAGAATAATCCCATGTTTACCATTACACTGATCATTTTCGATTTCGCCAATATCAACTATCTCCAGTAGTAATCACTAATACCAACAATAAAGGAAGAAATCCGACAGAACTCCCTTTCAACCATACTTCGGTTAAATATGTACATGTAAGTGCGAAAAGGTTTCTTCCTGTAGTGTGTGTATCGGTGATTAATATATGAACTCTTTTTAATTAGCGAACTCGCAAATGATCGATGTAAAGGTACTTAACGTTAAACATAGGATTATGGTTGTATTAGAGCAGGAATCGTTGCCTACCATGTGGTATGCAGACATTTCCAATTTTCGTTATAGAGTAATATCTGTAAGAGAGAGAGAGAGAGAGAGAGAGAGAGAGAGAGAGAGAGAGAGAGAGAGAGAGAGAGAGAGAGAGAGAGAGAGAGACGGGGGGGGGGGGGGGTAATTATAACCGTCCAAATCTCCGTCTACCTCTCGAACGGCAGAGTAATCGGGTTTACAATTACATAAATCACTTGGTTTTCTTCTCTCTCTTTTTCGTACCATCTGACCCTTATCAATGTTCACCGAATACTGTGATAATATGAAGGAGATTTGTTATCAGTGGATGGTGAAACCCGAGGAAACTATCATAAATAAAATAGCACACGATATTCGTTGCCAGGCTGTCTGTATGGCTTATGAATTATTCACAACTTAAACTGTTTATGTAGTACGAGTAGAACTGAGAACTGAGCAGCACTTAAAGGGTGTATACTACCAAATCAAATCCCATAGACGACAATAGTAACATATGTGGCTAAAACTCCTACCTGCAACGTATCAACCGACATAAACGCCACGGATATAAATACTACCACCCCTTACACTTAAAATGAATCAGAAAAAAATGGGGTCAAGCTGCTCGTTTCTGAGATAACGGGTAGCGTCTATGACTACCCTAGTTTCGCACAAAATTCGAGTACTTTTTTTTACAGGCACCCCATACATGTTTCAAGCACAAGGCTACTTGACACAGTGGTACTAGATGAAATAAAATTGCTATTTTTTTTTACCCAGATGAAACTATTATTTTTTACAACCAACACACTCACAATTATAACCAATCACAGGACTTGTGGTGTTCACTTCTCTATCAAAAGTTCGGTGCACCTCGCACTTTGACCCAGCCGGAAGTTATTTGGTTTAGTACTACCTAAAGGTGCAGATGCCAAATTTCGTTATGTTTATATATATATATATATATATATATATATATATATATATATATATATATAAAGCGTACATAATTATTTTCACTTTTATATGTGATAAATAACTAGATTATAATCGATTCACACATGGTCTTTGTATGATTAATTTCGAAAATATCAAATTCATGTGCTGCTACTCGACGTAAACAGTGTCTTCTCCTTGAATACGTGGCTAAAATTCAAAAAGAAATATATGTTATGTCGCGTAACCATCAGTTCAAATTTAATCTGTGACATCGTTAACCTGTCGGTCAACGTAAAATGAATTTTCCATTAATATAATTTGTTCTCTACTAGTAAAATATTACTATTTGGTTGATGCGCGATCAGTCTAGGATCGATCCCCGTCGGTGGGCCCACTAGGCTTTTTCTCGTTTCAGCCAGTGAAACATAACTGGTGTATCAAAGGCCGTGGTATGTGCTATCCTGTCTGTGAGATGGTGCATATAAAAGATCCCTTGTTACTAATGGCAAAATGTAGCGAGTTTCTTCTCTAAGACAATTTGTCAGAATTACCAAATGTTTGTCATTCAATAGCCGATGATTAATATCAATGTGCTCTAGTGGTGTCGTTAAACAAAACAAACTTCTTCTTGTGGGCTTGTAATTCGACATATAATGTTTACGTTTTTATTAAAATTAATACTTATGTTACTTTGATATCTCCCCTATTGCAAGCTTCTCGTGGGTATTCCATAAATAACACTATGGTGGGTGGGAGCTTTTGTTCTGTTAATAAACGATATTAAAATAATATATTAGAAATGTATCACTGGTTTCACTTAGAAGTAAGAAGTAGAAGATAGTGTAGGCCGAATTCACACACCGGGTAACGGTAAAACCGACAGGTAACATGGTTACCTAATAATTAAAGGGCGGGGGAGGATTAAAGCTGTAGTGTCGAGTATATTCTTATCATTGAATCATTTGGATTACATCATCCACTTTACTTTTCTGACTGTCACCCGGCATTCCCCGACATCATTTGGCTATTACAAAGTTTGTTTTGTTTAAAGACACCACTAGAGCACATTGATTTATTAATCATGGGCTATTGGATGTCAAACATGTGGTAATTTTGACAGTCATAGAGAAAAAACCCGCTACATTTTTTCATTAGTAGCAAGGGATCTTTCATGTGCATCATCCCACAGACATGATAGCACACACCACGATATTTTGATATACCAGTCAGGTGCACTGGCCGGAACGAGAAGTAATTGGCTATTATGTTGGCCAGCCCACATCACACCCATAGAAACATGTATTATTCACATTCTAAAATACTGACTGGTTTGCGTTGCAAAGTTTTTATTTCTAGTGACAGCAAAGATAAAGCTAGATGGCCACATCTCGGTCGGTTACGTGTAGTGACGGTAAAGATAAAGCTACTTGGCCACATCCCGGTTGGTAACGGCTAGTGACGGTAACGATAAAGCTAGATGACCACATCCCGGTCGGTATCAGGTAGTGGCGGTAAAGGATAAAACTAGTCAGCTACATGCCGGTTGGTTACGGGTAGTGACGGTAAAGATAAAGCTAGATGGCAACACCCCGGTCGATAACGTGCAGTGACGGTAAAGATAAAGCTAGATGGCTACATCCCGGTCGGCAACGGGCAGTGACAGCAATGATAAAGCTAGATGGCCACATTCCGGTCGGTAAGGTGTAGTGACGGTAAAGGATAAAACTAGTCAGCTACATGCCGGTTGGTACGGGTAGTGACAGAACAAATAAAGCTAGATGGCAACACCCCGGTCGGCCACGTGTAGTGACGGTAAAGGATAAAGCTAGATGGCCACATCCCGGTCGATAACGTGTAGCGACGGTAAAGGATAAAACTAGTCAGCTACATCCCTGTTAGTAACGGCTAGTGACGGTAAAGATAAAGCTAGATGGCCACATCCAGGTCGGTAACGTGTAGTGGCGGTAAAGGATAAAACTAGTCAGCTACATGTCGGTTGGTTACGGGTAGTGACGGTAAAGATAAAGCTAGATGGCCACATACTCATCGGTAACGTGCAGTGACGGTAAAGATAAAGCTAGATGGCTACATCCCGGTCGGTAACGGGCAGTGACAGTAATGATACAGCTAGATGCCCACATTCCGGTCGGTAAGGTGTAGTGACGGTAAAGGATAAAACTAGTCAGCTACATCCCGGTTGGTAACGGCTAGTGACGGTAAAGATAAAGCTAGATGACCACATCCCGGTCGTTAACGTGCAGTGACGATAAAGATAAAGCTAGATGGTCACATCCCGGTCGGTAACGTGTAGTGACGGTAAAGGATAAAACTAGTCAGTTACATCCCGGTCGGTCACGTGTAATGACGATAAAGATAAAGCTAGATGGCCACATTCCGGTCGGTAAGGTGTAGTGACAGTAAAGGATAAAACTAGTCAGCTACATCCCGGTTGGTAACGACTAGTGACAGTAAAGATAAAGCTAGGCGGCCACATCCCGGTCGGTAGCGTATAGTGACGATAAAGATAAAGCTAGATGGCCACATTCCGGTCGGTTACGTCTAGTGACGGTAAAGATAAAGCTAGATGGCCACATCCTGGTCGGCCACGTGTAGTGACGGTAAAGGATAAAGCTAGATAGCCACATCCCGGTCGATAACGTGTAGCGACGGTAAAGGATAAAACTAGTCAGCTACATCCCGATTGGTAACGGCTAGTGACGGTAAAGATAAAGCTAGATGGCCACATCCAGGTCGGTAACGTGTAATGGCGGTAAAGGATAAAACTAGTCACCTACATGTCGGTTGGTTACGGGTAGTGACGGTAAAGATAAAGCTAGATGGCCACATCCAGGTCGGTAACGTGTAGTGGCGGTAAAGGATAAAACTAGTCAGCTACATGTCGGTTGGTTACGGGTAGTGACGGTAAAGATAAAGCTAGATGGCCACATACTCATCGGTAACGTGTAGTGACGGTAAAGATAAAGCTAGATGGCCACATCCCCATTGGTAACGTGTACTGATGGTAAAGATAAAGCTAGATGGCCACATCACGGTCGGTAACGTGTAGTGACGGTAAAGATAAAACTAGTCAGCTACATCCCGGTTGGTTACGGGTAGTGACGGTAAAGATACAATTATATGGCTACATCCCGGTCGGTAACGTCTAGTGACGGTAAAGGATAAAACTAGTCAGCTAGTGACGGCAAAGATAAAGCTAGATGGCTACATCCCGGTCGGTAACGGGCAGTGACAGTAATGATAAAGCTAGATGGCCACATTCCGGTCGGTAAGGTGTAGTGACGGTAAAGGATAAAACTAGTCAGCTACATCCCGATTGGTAACGGCTAGTGACGGTAAAGATAAAGCTAGATGACCACATCCCGGTCGTTAACGTGTAGTGACGGTAAAGATAAAGCTAGATGGTCACATCCCGGTCGGTCACGTGTAGTGACGGTAAAGGATAAAGCTAGATGTCCACATCCCGGTTGGTCACGTGTAGTGACGGTAAAGGATAAAGCTAGATGGCCACATTCCCATCGGTAACGTGTAATGGTGGTAAAGGATAAAACTAGTCAGCTACATCCCGGCTGATTACGGGTAGTAACGGTAAAGATAAAGCTAAATGGCCACATCCCGGTCGATCACGTGTGGTGACGGTAAAGATAAAGCTAGATGGCCACATCCCGGTCGGTCACGTGTAGTGACTGTAAAGATAAAGCTAGATGGCCACATCCCGGTCGGTCACGTGTAGTGACGGTAAAGGATTAAGCTAGATGGCCACATCCCGGTCGGTCACGTGTAGTGACGGTAAAGATAAATCTAGATGGCCACATCACGGTCAGTAACGGGTAGTGACGGTAAAGATAAAACTAGTCAGCTACATCCCGGTTGGTTACGGGTAGTGACGGTAAAGATACAATTATATGGTCACATCCCGGTCGGTAACGTCTAGTGACGGTAAAGGATAAAACTAGTCAGCTACATCCCGGTTGGTAATGGCTAGTGACGGTAAAGATAAAGCTAGATGGCTACATCCCGGTCGGTAACGGGCAGTGACAGTAATGATAAAGCTAGATGGCCACATTCCGGTCGGTAAGGTGTAGTCACGGTAAAGGATAAAACTAGTCAGCTACATCCCGGTTGGTAACGGCTAGTGACGGTAACGATAAAGCTAGATGGCCACATCCTGGTCGGCCACGTGTAGTGACGGTAAAGGATAAAGCTAGATGGCCACATCCCGGTCGGTCACGTGTAGTGACGGTAAAGGATAAAGCTAGATGGCTACATTCCCATCGGTAACGTGTAATGGTGGTAAAGGATAAAACTAGTCAGCTACATCCCGGCTGATTACGGGTAGTAACGGTAAAGATAAAGCTAGATGGCCACATCCCGGTCGGTCACGTGTAGTGACGGTAAAGGATAAAGCTAGATGGCCACATCCCGGTCGGTCACGTGTAGTGACGATAAAGGATAAAGCTAGATGGCCACATCCCGGTCGGTCACGTGTAGTGACGATAAAGGTAAAGCTAGATGGCCACATCCCGGTCGGTCACGTGTAGTGACGATAAAGGATAAAGCTAGATGGCCACATCCCGGTCGGTCACGTGTAGTGACGATAAAGGTAAAGCTAGATGGCCACATCCCGGTCGGTCACGTGTAGTGACGGTAAAGATAAAGCTAGATGGCCACATCCTGGTCGGCCACGTGTAGTGACGCTAAAGGATAAAGCTAGATGGCCACATCCCGGTCGATATCGTGTAGTGGCGGTAAAGGATAAAACTAGTCGGCTACATGTCGGTTGGTTACGGGTAGTGACGGTAAAGATAAAGCTGGATGGCCACATACTCATCGGTATCGTGTAGTGACGGTAAAGATAAAACTAGTTGACACATCCCCATCGGTAACGTGTAACGACGGTAAAGATAAAGCTAGATAGCCACATCACGGTCGGTAACGTGTAGTGACGGTAAAGATAAAACTAGTCAGCTATTATGCCGGTTACGGGTAGTGACGATAAAATTAATGCTAGATGGCAACACCCCGGTCGGTAACGTGCAGTGACGGTAAAGATAAAGCTAGATGGTCACATCCCGGTCGGTAACGTGTAGTGACGGCAAAGGATAAAACTAGTCAACTACATCCCAGTCGGTACGTGTAGTGGCGGTAAAGATAAAACTAGATGGCCACATCCCGGTCGGTAACGTGTAGTGACGGTAAAGGATAAAACTAGTCAGCTACACCCCGGTTGGTAACGGCTAGTGACGGTAAAGATAAAGCTAGATGGCCACATCCCCATCGGTAACGTGTAATGGCGGTAAAGGATAAAACTAGTCAGCTACACCCCAGCTGATTACGGGTAGTAACGGTAAAGATAAAGCTAGATGGCCACATCCCGGTCGGTAATGTGTAGTGACGGTAAAGATAAAACTAGATGGCCACATCCCGATCGGTAACGTGCAATGACAGTACAGGATCATACAGACTAGATGCGGTGACAGCTCAGTTAATACCCCAAGTCCTGTCATTTGCAATATATGTGAGTGTGTTTTTTGTTTTAAAAAGAGTTTCATCTGGGCAAAAATTTTATTCAATTTTACTTCATCAGTACCACTGTGTCAAGTAACCTTGTGCTTGAAATATGTATGTGGTACCTATAAAATAATGTGTGCGGAACTAGGGTAGATATAGACGCTACCCGTTATCTCTGAAATGAGCAGCTTAACCCCCAATTTTTTTCCTGATTTACTTTAAAGGTGAGGGATGGTAGTATTTATATCCGTGGTGCAGATGTTGATTGATACGCTGTGGGTGGCAGTTTTAGCAACATATGTTACTATTGTCGTCTATAGGATTTGATTTGGTGGTATACACCCTATAGAAGTTCTCATTCAAACTAATGTATTTTGAATTTTGTTTTAGCTGGACATACGCACTCGCCGCATCCAGTTTATATGAGTCTTAAGGATACTCTGGAACGTCCTAGGTGTAGTGATGTTCCAATGATCGATTATAATCGAAAACTGATCGGTTGAGCTCTATCGATGTAATTATTGATTATAAAAATACATAATCGATTATGTGGTAAAATGTTAACCGAAATTGTTTAGATGACGGAATTGATGTAAATATGTTGGGGTTTGTTTTCATGGGTACATATAAAAAAAAATTATACTAAGTAGTTATTGAATGACAAGTTTGCGATTTTTATGGTCTGTCCAGTTGAACTCAACAATAGGTTCATGGTCCTTATAATCTTTATACTGTTTATGTTCATACAATTCTAACCGATTGCGTAATGGAAAGTTGATTGGTTGGTGCAAACCGGTTATAAATGATGATCGATAACGAAATTCCAACCGATTCCTAACACTACCTAGACGGCCTCGTTCTTGGATATAACATGCAATGATCACCTGTTTTAAGAACTGACAGAATATCATGGTTTGAAGTGCTGTTGAACCTAACTGCTTGACATTTTATCCATAAACAGGGTAAAGGTTGATAGCAAATAACGATAATTGGAGAGAAAAAAATATTGGTATGGCGTTTGCTTCAATCGGCAAAGTTTAATTTGAATTTTACTGATGGATGTCTCCGTGCAACTCGTCAAACTGAGAACTGTTTGAAAGGCGTTTTGTTCATTTGAAAGTTATTGCTTTCGCAGAGACGAAATCATGGCAGGGGTGGTGTTTAGAGCAGCGGTATGTAATTTTCATATATGAGTTTGCTGTGTAAAACTGTATCATGGTGTCAACAGACGTTCGGGTATTGGAGTAAACTTTCCGTTCCAGCCCACATTAATCTTAATTAAACACTTGTCAAATGAGAGCCCTGTCATTTTGGATTACAGTTTAATGAATTAATTTTGTTCAATCAGAAGGCAAATGCTAATATAAAGATGCAATGTACATAAGGTTACAAAAGTGATTGTACGCCAAATGTGAATGAGCTTCTGTAATACGAGTACACTGTAGTACCACATCCATTCAACTGACTGGGGTTTTTTCTCTTTCCATCCAGTGCACTACAACTGGCTAAATGCCGTGGTATTTCATTTCAATTTATTTTCGTGCTTATGTCCAATTAAGGTTCAAGCACGCTGACCTGGGCACACACCTCAGCTTTCTGGGCTGTCTGTCCAGGACAGTGGGATCCCAGTGAACTGAACAATAGGTCCTTATAATTTTCATTATCGTTGTGTTCATATAATTCTAACCGATTGTGTAATCGAAACGTTTATCGGTTGGTGCAAACCGATTATAACCAATAATCGATAACGACATTTCAACCGATTCCTAACTCTACCTAGACGGCTTCGTTATTGGATATAACATGCAATGATCGCAAGCAAAGACCTGTTTTAATAACTGACAGAATATCATGGTTTGAAGTGCTGTTGAACCTAACTGCTTGACATTTTATCCATAAACAGGGTAAAGGTTGATAGCAAATAACGATAATTGGAGAAAGAAAAAAAAATATTGGTGTGGTGTTTGCTTCAATCGGCAAAGTTTAATTTGAATTTTACTGATGGATGTCTCCGTGCAACTCGTCAAACTGAGAACTGTTTGAAAGGCGTTTTGTTAATTTGAAAGTTATTGCTTGCGCGGAGACGAACTCGTGGCAGGGGTGGTGTTTAGAGCAGCGGTATGCAATTTTCATATATGAGTTTGCTGTGTAAAACTGTATCATGGTGTCAACAGACTTTCGGGTATTGGAGTAAACTTTCCTTCCAGCCCACATTAATCTTAATTAAACACTTGTCAAATGAGAGCCCTGTCATTTTGGATTACAGTTTAATGTATTCATTTGTTTCAATGAGAAGGCAAATGCTAATATAAAGATGCAATGTTATAAGATTACAAGCGTGCATATACACCAAATGTGATGGTGCTTCTGTAATACGAGTACACTGTAGTACCACATCCATTCAACTGACTGGGTTTTTTTCTCTTTCCATCCAGTGCACTACAACTGGATAAATGCCGTGGTATTTCATTTCAATTTATTTTCGTGCTTATATCCAATTAAGGTTCAAGCACGCTGTCCTGGGCACACACCTCAGCTATCTGGGCTGTCTTTCCAGGACAGTGGGTTAGTTGTTAGTTGTGTGTGGTTAGTGAGAGAGAAGATGGTGTAGTGGTCTTACACCTTCCCATTGAGTCGTTAAAACTCGCTCTGGGTTGGAGCCAGTACCCGACTGCGAACCCTATACCTACCAGCCTTATGTCCGATGGCTTAACCACGACACCACCGAGGCCGTGGTATGTGCTTTCCTGTATGTGGGGAAAGAGTATATAAAAGAACCCTTGCTGCATTAGGAAAATGTAGCGGGTTTTCTGTGATGGCTACGTGTCAGAATTACCAAATTGTATATATATTTTATACTACACTGAATCCCAAAATGTTCCTGTTATGTTACTAAGAGTAGGTTTTGAAAACGCGTTCGACTCTATTTCATGCTCATTTATACATAAGACTCTCACATTTATTGGGTTTCGGGATCATATTAAACTTTGGATTTTAGTTTTTTACAACAAATATTAAATCAAGTGTTATAGTTAATGGCAATATATCTTCATTGTTTGAAATACACAGGGGATGCAGACAAGGGGACCCATTATCGCCATACACATTCCTCCTTTGTGTAGAAATTCTGGCAGGACTTGTACGCAAAAATAAGAAAATTAAAGGAATTTCAGTACAAAATAAAGAATATCTCATTTCACAGTACGCTGATGATACATAGTTTATACTTGATGGTAGTAGAGGGTCCTTCGAAGAGACAATAAATACTTTGAATATATTTGCGAAATTATCTGGACTAAAAATTAATTATGATAAATCTGAAGTCATATGGATTGTCTCATTTACGAACAGTGCAGTCAGATATTTACAAAACAATCCTTCCACTTTTAAAGCATTTGACATTACCTTTAGAACTGATCTAGCTGAAATGACTACTCTTAACTATAATTTTAAACTGTTTGAAATTAAAGAAGTAATAAATAATTGGATACGAAGAATTATCACACCACTTGGTAGAATAGCTATAATAAAATCCTTATTAATATCTAAACTTAGCTACTTACTTTTAACACTACCTAATCCCTTTGAATATTTTATGCGTGAATTAAATAAAATATTATTTCAGTTTGTATGGAACCAAAAGCCGGGTAGAATTAAAAGAATCACCATGTGTAAATCTGTTAAAGAGAGGGGCCTGGGCATTATAGATATATTTAAATATGTTAAAGCTTTGAAAATTACTTGGTTACGAAAACTGGAAAGTAATGATTCAAAATGGAAACCTCTTTTATTGGCATGTTTTCCCCAACTTCGTATTATATTTCTGTATTTGGTCATGATTTCCCTCGAAGATGTTATAAAAGATATTAACAACTTGTTTTGGAAGGACTGTATTGGGGTTTTTGTGATTTCTCTACAGTTATTAAGGTAACAGACTTTAAAGATTTTTTTATCAGAACCAATCTTCTATAATTGTCATATAAAAGTCGACAGGAAAACTTTTCTAAAACAAAAATGGCTCGAAAAAGGCATTTCTCAAATATGCGATCTAGTTAACGACCGTGGAGAATGTTTTACATTAAATGAATTTAATTATATTTATGACTTACATGTGTCTTTTTTTTAGAATATCAGGGAGTCATTAATTCACTCAAGGTATACCTTACAAAACTAAAATTAGTAACATAGACACAAACATTCCTTTAGACGATTCGCCTGTCCAAAGAAAACTTTGTTCCATTAAAAAAGGATCAAAATTATAATATTACCCATTAATATATTCAGACGTACCAAATACCGCTATGGCAAAATGGCACAATCGTTTTAGTACTGATCTTATCTGGCCCATTATTTATTTGAAACCATTTCTCAGCACACGAAGAAAAAATAAGATGGTTCCAATATAGGATATTAAACAAAATACTAACTACAAATAGTTTTGCCTTCAAGCTAAAACGTATTGATACTGAAACATGTACATTTTGTAATGTAAATAAAGAAACAATAGAACATCTTTTGGGGGAATGTAACTTTATTCAAACGTTTTGGAATTAGTTTTAAGCTGGTTATCGAAGTACTGTAATCAATTATGTAACTTAAAACTGTCTCTCGAACTAGTCATATTTGTAATTTAAAGACAGCATTAAAACAGATAACATCTTTGATCTCTTGCTACTTCTAGCTAAGTATTTCATATATAAATGAAAAGTGCAAAATGTTAAGTTAAATATTATTAATTTTCAAAACAGATATTAAACAAAGATACTCTATAGAAAAACATTTATATTTTAGTAAGAATAGTCTTAGCAATATTTTTTACCAAGTGGTCACTGTATCATTCATTAGTTGAAAATGTTTAATCTAATAATTTTTGCATTATTATTGTTTGGGGTTTTTTTGTGGGGGTGGGGGGGAGGGGGGTTGGGGAGGGGGTAATCCCCTCGTCTCCAGCAACAGATGTAGTATACAGTAATTTAATAGGACATCTATTTCCCACAGTATCACAGAACATTAATACACTATAATACAACTGATAGGAAACTAAACACGTGTATGCAATTGTTATCAAGCTATGTTGCGTGCTGGTGTATGTGTGTGTATGTGCGTGTATGCTTTTTAATGTTAGAACTGTCTTGCTGTCCTGTTTTACTCTCTCTCTCTCTCTCTCTCTCTCTCTCTCTCTCTCTCTCTCTCTCTCTCTCTCTCTCTCTCTCTCTCTCTCTCTCTCTCTCCTATCCCTACCTCTTTCTATGTACAAATGTACAATCAATCTGAACATTTTTACTCTAACAATATTCATTATGTATTATATATATATCTATATATCTATATATAATATATCTATATATATATTATATATATATATATATATATATATATATATATATATATATATTATATATATATATATATATATATATATATATATATATATATATATATATATATATATATACATGTATATATATATATACATATATATATATATATATATATATATATATATATATATATATATATATATATATATATATATATATATATATATATATATATATATATATATATATATATATATAATGTTATTTATGTTCAACACTATCTGTAAGATTGTGATTCAGGGCCCCATCCCTGACACTATCGACATTTCTGGGTCAATAAGAAATTTAGAACAAATTGTATGTTTGACATCCAATCGCCGATGAGTAATTAATCAATGTACTCTAGTGGTGTCATTAAAGAAAACAAATTTAACCTTAACTGTAGTACCACATTTAGTTTCAGCAGCTATTATACTGAATAGTCTTAAAGGTGAAGTCTCGCCTCACCATATACCCTTTACCAGTGTAAACGTTTTAAGTATTTAGTACACCAACGGTTATCAACTGTCTTTGTACTTTTAATACAACAAAAAAAGTTTGTTTTATTTAACGACGCCAATAGAGCACATTGATTTTTTTTTTTTATCTTATCATCGGCTATTGGACGTCAAACATATGGTCATTCGGACACTGGTTTTTTTTAGAGGAAACCCGCTGTCGCCATATAGGCTACTCTTTTACGACAGGTAGCACGGGATCTTTTATTTGCGCTTCCCACAGGCGGGATAGCACAAACCATGGCCTTTGTTGAACCAGTTATGGATCACTGGTCGGTGCAAGTGGTTTACACCTACCCATTGAGCCTTGCGGAGCACTCACTCAGGGTTTGGAGTCGGTATCTGGATTAAAAATCCCATGCCTCGACTGGGATCCGAACCCAGTACCTACCAGCCTGTAGACCGATGGCCTGCCACGACGCCACCGAGGCCAGTAACATCAGTAAGGAATACCATGCATCATAGTACAATGTCGAGGAGTCTCGGAGGAACAGGGGGTGAATTTTGGTCATTATGTTTTGTGCAAGAAAGTAAAATTTGTTTTATTTCACGACGCCACTAGAGCACAGTGATTTTTAATACAACAGGGGCGGGGCATAGCCCAGTGGAAAAGCGTTCGCTTGATGCGCGGTCGGCCTGGGATCGATCCCGGTCGGTAGGCCCATTGGGCTATTTCTCGCTCCAGCTAGTGCACCATGACTAATATATCAAAGGCCGTGGTATGTGTTATCCTGTCTATGGGATAGTGCATATAAAAGATCCTTTGCTGCTAATCAAAACGAGTAGTCCATGAAGTGGCGATAGCGGGTTTCCTCTCTCAGTATCTGTGTGGTCCATAACCATATATCCGACGCCATATAACCGTAAATAAAATGTGTTGAGTGCGTCGTTAAATAAAAATGTCCTTAATACAACATGTACATCTAGTCTGTCGCTATGCTTGTAATCTATAATATACCAGCCAGTGCACCACGACTGGTATATCAAAGGCAGTGGTATGTGTTATCCTGTCTATGGGATGGTGCATATAAAAAATCCCCTGCTCCTAATGGAAAAATGTAGCGGGTTTCCTCTTTAAGACTATATGTGAAAGTTGTCAAATGTTTGACATCCAACAGCTGATGATTACTAAATCAATGTGCTCTAGTGGTGTCGTTAAACAAAAAAAAACCTCTTTCAATAATATAATACGCAAGGCCTTGTTCACAGTCTCCGACCGTTTTGGCCGCTTTTCCTCTTCCCATTTAAACTGCACTCACTCGATACCGCATTTCGCGAGGATTTCTTTTAGATTAGGTCCAATTAACTACCGTACAAACATCGTACTAAATATTACGTACAAAGAAAAAAAAATTCAATTGAACTTGGTTTTGTTTAGCGACATCACCAGAGCAAATTGATCTATTTGTCATCGGTTATTGGAATGTACAAAGATGAATTGTAGGTTTTATTCTAAACTGATTTTTTTTTTTTAAGCGGAGCGGGACGTAGCCAAATGGTAAACTGTACACCTGGTGCGCGGTCGATCTAGGTTCAATCCCATTCGGTCGGCTCATGGGGCTATTTCAGCACGACGACTGGTATATCAAAGGCCGTGGTATGTGCTATATTGCCTTTGGGATGGTGCATATAAATGATCCATTGCTACTAGTGGCAAAATGTGACGGGTTTCCTCTCTAAGACTGTATGTCAGAATTATGAAATGTTTTCCTCCAATAGCCGTTGATTAATAAATCAATGTACTCTAGTCATGTCGTTAAACGAAACAAACTTTAACTTTTTTATTGACACAGAAAACTTTGTCAGAGATGCAGCTTTAATGGGTGGTAACGAACCTCTTGGATGGGATGGGATGGAAACTCTATTTAAGTGCCCATATCCACAGAGGTTCAGGCACGCACACCTCGGATTTAGCCTCTGACTTCGCCAGTGACTAATTCCTGGGCAGGAGGGTGAACCTCTTGGAGATGATGGCGATAACTTATGATCGTACTTATAACCCAGGTTAGGAACTCGCGGGCTTCTCTGGGCAGACTTTCTCGACAGCTGCGTAAGTGAGTAACAGAAGTGATGGGATATTCGTTAACAAGCGCTCCGTTCCTTCCCTTTAATCAACATACTTTGAATATGACCAGGTCTAGACACACGGCTGTTTTAGTTCGCCTTGATCATTAAATAGATCAATGTTGCTCCGTATTATCTACTTATCTCCAGCGATTCAGGAATAGAATATTTTTTTCATGAAACCGGCCTCGGTGGTGTCGTGGTTAAGCCGCCGGACGTAAGGCTGGTAGGTACTGGGTTCTCTCACCGATTGTGAGGTATAGATAAGACAATTCCAACCCTCGGGACACAATGTTTTTTTGTGAGGGCCGAGTTTTACCGAGGCCTTTACAAAAACATTTTGTCCCGAGAGTTGGAATTGCCATATCTATACCTCACAACGGCGATTGATTCTTTTTCTTGCCCATTTAATTACAGTAACAAAACATTAATTGTGTAAGCCACGTAGGGTTAGTTTATTGTAGAACGTTTCGTAAACATTTCACCTACAAACAATGAAACTCATTTAATCATACGCTGAAAAATATAGTCCATCTTATGCAACGACATAAAAATGCAACTTAACAATAAATATAAAGTTGAAAATATTAATTTATTTAAATATTTTTAAAACAATGATACAACGTGAAATGGCAAACAGAATTTTGAAAACCATGAGTTATGATGTCAATCGTCGTAAAACATGAGTTATGACGTCACGCGTATGTAGAAATCGTCTAGCCCTCGGGTTAGAGATATTTTCTAGCACCGTGCAAAAGCTGAATAACACTGTCCAGTGGGAAAGAATAATAGAATCTATCACCGTTGTGAGGTATAGATCAGGCAATTCCAACCCAATTGACAATATGCTTTTTGTGAGAGCCGAGGTTTACTGAGGCCTTTACAAAAACATTGTGTCCCGAGGATTGGAATTGCCTTATCTATAGCTTACAACGGTGACTGAATCTTTCTCCGTTAGATACTCGTTGTTTAAAAACATATCAAACACGCTTTCGCTCGTTAGGTGCATTGTAAAACAACTCGCTGTGAGATAAATGGTATCTAACGGTCACGCATGTATTATTCTCCGGTCATTCGTGTATTATTCTCTATTTAATACCGAAACTAAAAAGAAAAGCTTGTTTTATTTAACGACGCCACTAGAGCTCATTGATTTTTTATCTTATCATCGGCTATTGGACGTCAAACATATGGTCATTCTGACACTGTTGTTTAGAGGAAACCCGCTGTCGCCACATAGGCTACTCTTTTACGACAGGCAGCAAGGGATTGTTTATTTGCGCTTCCCACAGGCAGGATAGCACAAACCATGGCCTTTGTTGAACCAGTTATGGATCACTGGTCGGTGCAAGTGGTTTACACCTACCCATTGAGCCTTGCGGAGCACTCACTCAGGGTTTGGAGTCGGTATCTGGATTAAAAACCCCATGCCTCGACTGGGATCCGAACCCAGTACTTACCAGCCTGTAGACCGATGGCCTAACCACGACGCCACCGAGGCCGGTGATACCGAAACTAAGATTGCCATCTACTCACGGGGTCATGGGTTGTCGCAACTCAAAATTCTTTTGGGAATATGTCTGAATAATATAAATTTATATGTTGCATTACTTTTTCTATCATTTAAAAAAACACACGCAATTTTATAAATTTTATAAAACTCGTAGTTTTGAGCTACTAAAAAAACATAAGTTCATTTGAGACAAATGACGTGTATAAATTAATTATCCTAGAAAGAAATTCCAAGCAAATACATATTTCAAGTCATTATGGAAACCGTTAAGCGAACTTTTTTATTCCGTGATTTTTGTATTGAATATAGTGGTCGTGTTTGCAGTGCTGGTAACGAAAATCAATTATTACGTTTTTTATATTTTCGAAATAATTAGCAAAGAACAAAAGAAGGAAACGTGATCATTTTCATGCACGTTTGTGCTCTCTCACATTTTAAATCTATTACAAAGTCAGTTGAAACCTTTTTTCCTTCTCTCTCTCTCTCTCTCTCTCTCTCTCTCTCTCTCTCTCTCTCTCTCTCTCTCTCTCTCTCTCTCTCTCTCTCTCTCTCTCTCTCTCTCTCTCTCTCTCTCACAAATTTAATCAAAGAGTTCAAACTTATAAAAAACAGGATTTTATTAAAAGGACATTTCTGAGTTTGCTGTATTGTAAGATGTTTGCGACAAATAAAATATTTCTGCGATTAAACTTACACATTAAATAAACTAACTTGTTTACAATATCAGTGTCTGTATATTCAATGTGTTTTTGGTCGTCGCAGTATTTGTAAGAAGCTCAAACTGGAGTTTGTCTTCAATTAATTTCGTATGTACGAAAAAAAACATATTTTAGAAAATATTGTTTTTTTTAACCTAGTACAAATATTATAACGATAAGAAACACGTTTAATATATAGCCACTATTATGATATGCAGAAAAATATATTTGATATGTAATTACAATCGTTAAAAAGTCTCTGTTAGTCGATAACATCTTTAAAATTGCAGCAAACTCGGGAATGTCCCTTTAACAGCATTTGTTCGTATTTTCATATCTAAATTATGTCAACGTTTTTATATTAGATTTTGAACACAAAAAGAAAAGTTCAGTTCAATCAGTTGTCGGAGGAGTGTTTGCCTGAGGTGCTTTATGTTCCATGATCGAACCCCTGCGATGGATCCATTTTTTTATCGGGTATTTTTTTCCCTGGCAGTCAGTGCCACGGGACTGGTATATCAAAGATAGTGGTATGTGCTGTCCTGTTTGTGGACGTAAATATAAAAGAGTCCCTGCTGATGAGGAAGAAAACAAAAGAAGACAAATGTTGCATCGTAAAACAAACAAAAACCTTTACGTTTAACATTCAATTCGTTATGGAAGAACTCTGAGCTATAGTTTTCGTAAAGTCGGAGAAATATAATATAATGCAGGCAGTTTTTGTGACAGTTAAAAATGCAGATCTTTTTACTAGTTTTCAGTAGTATTTTACGTTGTCTTGTTGTGTTTTGGGGGTTTGTTGTTTGTTGTTGTTGTTGTTGTGTGTGTGTGTGTGTGTGTGTGTGTGTGTGTGAGAGAGAGAGAGAGAGAGAGAGAGAGAGAGAGAGAGAGAGAGAGAGAGAGAGAGAGAGAGAGAGAGAGAGACAGAGAGAAAATATATTTCATTCCAAACCAAACTTGTTTATACATTTTGAGGCTCAAAAATGTAAAATGTAACATACTTTTTTTCATTTTTAACTAACTAAGCGAGATTATTTTCATTAAATTGTATTGTGTATCTGTATAATACGAAATATTAAGCATTGAATTTTAAGTGCATACTGCCCGAACTCAAGGCAACGTTAATATTTGGTATTTTTATTTTAGACAAAAACACACACACACACACACACAGACGCGCGCGCGCGCGCTCACACACACACACACACACACACACACACACACACACACACAGAGAGACAGAGAGAGAGAGAGACAGACTGAGAGACAGAGTTACAGAGACAGACAGAGAGAGAGAGAGAGAGAGAGAGAGAGAGAGAGAGAGAGAGAGAGAGAGAGAGAGAGAGAGAGAGAGAGAGAGCATATTATTGAGTAACATAGTATTTGTGCTGCTTGACCTAGGTCGTTAGAAAAGTAGCCCGCAGCAGGATATTTTACTATTTTTAAGGGTTTTTTATATACCATGGCAGGACATACCATTCGTAGCCTTTGATATACCCGTCGAGGAGCACTGGAAATATCCCAATATTCCCACTAAGGGGACTGGATCCTACAAACTCGTGCTGTTCAATTCGGATATAGTCCGCATCGTATACACCAAACTAACTGATAATGAAACAAAAAGAAATAATGTTATCAACCGCGTCCGTAGGTGAAATTTTGCAATGTTACTGCTAATTTTACTATTGTTATATATAGCTGGCAGATATGATTTTTATATGTTTGGTCTTCACTCTGTAATGAATTTTAGCACGAAGAATGGAAGGTGTTTATAGCTGGATGTTAACATTTCTATGTAGATAACAGATTGTCTCTGGTGTAAATAGCTTTTACGTGGGCTACTTACAGCTTGCTTGTTAACAACTGGCCAGGTAATCAATAGCATAATCATTATCGGCGAAAATAGAAAGCTGGTAATGTACATAATGTTCAAACAGACACCACAGCCAATGATTAAATTCGTAGCAGGCAATTTTAAAGTCCATAGCCAATGATTAAAGTCGTAACAGATTATTTCGGAGACCTCAGACAATAATTAAAGTCGTAACAGACTATTTTAGAGACGACAGGCGGTTATTAAGGCTATAACAGACTATTTCACGTCAACAAATTTTCTAAATCAGTTCTGAGCTGTTTGAAAACAAAATAACGATAACGATAACATGGGAGGTAAATGGTTTAGTACAGATATCACATAGGTTTAAATTAAAGAGATATTCCTGAGTTTGCTGCAACTTTTAACAGAGACTTTTTAACGATTGTAATTACATATCAAATATATTTTTCTGCATAAAATATTAGTGGCGGTATATTAAATGTGTTTCTGATCATTCTAATATGAGTACTAGGTTAAATTTCCTTTTATTTCCTAAAATAAAAAAATTTCGTTCATACGAAATTATTTGAAGACAAAATCCAGTTTAGGCTTCTTACAAATATTAAGACGACCAGAAACACACTGAATAAACAGACATTGATATTCTAAACAAGAAAATATATTTAATATGTAAGTTTAATCGTAGAAATATTTTATTAGTCGGAAACATCTTACAATGCAGCAAAGTCAGGAATGTCCCTTTAAATCATTGTCTGCATTACGACAGTTTCCTCATGAATCGGAAAGACCAATAATATGTTAAAGATTTGGATGCTTCTGTACCCTGTCGATTCCACTATTATCAGGTAATTTCGGAAATAGATCTTGTGTATGAGCCAAAATCAAGTAAACTTTTGTTTAGCTGTTAACTAAATACAAAGTACAGCATTCCCTATCACAGAATTATTGAACTGATACTACAGGCATCGGCCATATATACCTTCTAACTATATTTGGTGGGGTTTAGTTAAACGTCCATTCACTATATGTCATTTTATTTAAATTTACTTTTTAAGGTATATATAGTTTTAAACTTATTTTCCATTGCCATGTATGGGGGTGATCTTGTTTCGTAGTTTGTTTTAGTATAAATGAACTAAAAAAGAGTTGTTGGGGTTTTTTGTTTGTTTGTTTGGGGGGTTTTTTCATTTGTTTCTCTTGTTTTGGGGGTGGGTATTTTTTTTATTATTTGTTGTTGTTGGTTTGTTTTAACGGGTTTATTGCCGGGGTTTGTGGGAGTTTGTTGGTGTGTGGATTTTTGGGGTCAGATTGTTTTTTGTTTTTTTTTGTTTGTTTTTTTTGCTGAGTGAACCCAATTCTACAGCAAACTGAAAACCAAGCAATTGTAAATAGCAAATTTACCAATTATCTAAAAACACACTCAACCATTCAGCCTAATTTTGCAGGTAGTATCAGAAAATTGCTTTAGCCTAAATAAAATAAAAAGAAACTTTGGCGATACTGAAGCACATTTTTTGATGCGAGGCCATTAGACGTCCAAAATACCATGGTAATTGAGACACTTGGGTTTCAGAACGAAAGCAGAAACAGATTCCCGCCACGTGATTGTTCTTGATGTTGTTGAGGCTACTTTCACCTGTCCACCATGAGAACCCACCATATCCGACAATGTTATGTGGGACAGAAAAAGTACACCCGAGGTGGTGGACATTTTGACGTCCGTGGACGAGACTTGCCGAGTACCCGTGTCGAAATGTTCACCACCGAGAGTGTACTTGGTTTTTTTCCGCATGACTGCATTTGCTGGATTATTCTCTCATCCATTCGGTAATTAAACTATTATTTTACCCCAACAAAGATGGCTGAAAAGGTAGCTTTTTTAATTGACAGTAATATCAAAAATAAACTACACTATGATGTTTGTCCTGTTTGTTTACTAAAATAAATAAAATAGGTTTTAACCACGACATATGAATCTGAAATTTGTCCGATAAAAGGTTTTTATTATAGCAAGAGATGTCGGTTTTATCGCATTTAAGCCGAATGGTGAT
This sequence comes from Gigantopelta aegis, assembly GCF_016097555.1. NCBI lineage: Eukaryota > Metazoa > Mollusca > Gastropoda > Neomphalida > Peltospiridae > Gigantopelta > Gigantopelta aegis. The sequence continues at coordinate 42,895,381 of NC_054708.1, read as the reverse complement.
TTTATAAACGTAATTACAGAGTTAGCTCCTCTTGTTGTCAAATGTAACCGGTGAAATACATAGAATGTCAGGTTATCATGTTTTGATGTCGTGGTTATTTGGCGAGGTTTAGATAAAGGTATAACAGGCGAGCATCAATGAACCTGTTACACGGTTAGAGAACCGAGCCAAATGAATGAATGAATGAATGAATGTTTAACGACACCCCAGCACGAAAAATACATCGGTTATTGGGTGTCAAACTATGGTAATGCAAACAAATACAGTGATGATCAACATCAACATAAAAATTCAAGATTTAAATAAAAACAGTGTACAGAACTGTGCAAAAATACAAATATCACAGATAGATACTGACTTTTACTCAAAATTTCAATTGTATCTCCTACTTATATCTTGCATATACAGGGATGATAGTGTGTGTGTGTGTGTGTGTGTGTGTATATATATATATATATATATATATATATATATATATATATTAACATGTTCTTACCCCGGACACATCCTTGCTATCACCGGCCTTAGTGGAAAGGTTGTTAAGCCATCGGCCTTAAGGCTAAGACTGGTACATCCTAAGTTCGCATCCCGGTACCGACTCCAACCCAGAGCGAATTTTAATAGCTTAATAGGGATTTGTAAGGCCAATAAACCGACTTGTTTCTCACCAACTACTAATAAGTTACTGACCATTAATACCGGTTGCAGATAGACGACTAAATAACCGAGATATGTGCCCTGGACAACCTGCTTGAACTTCTATTGGATATAAACGCAAATATTTACTATGTTTAAAGTTTGTTTTGTTTTACAACACCATTAGAGCACATTGATTTATTGATCATCGGCTATTGGATGTTGGATGTCAAACATTTGGTAATTTTGACATATAGTCTTAGAGAGGAAACCCGCTATATTTTTCTATTAGTAGCGAGGAATTTTTATATGCACCATACCACAGGCAGGATAGCACATACCACGGCCTTTGATATACCAGTCGTGGTGCGCTGGTTGTAACGAGAAATAGCCAAATGGGCCCACCGACAGGGATCAATCCCAAACCGACTGCGCATCAAGCGAGCGCTTTACCATTGGGTTACGTCCCGGTCCCATTTACAATGCATTTTAAACATTAACTGTTTACAAAAGTTTGTTTGACTGGCGTAGGAAGCGAGAGGGAAGGGGGCATGTGCCCCCCCCCCCCCCCCCCCCCCCCACTTTTCAGATATTTTGCTTTATATTTGCTTTATAATAGTGTAAAAGTGTGTAAATATAAAAATGTGCCCTCCCTCCCTCCCCCCTCCCCCCCACACACACACACTTTTTGGCACCTTCCTACACCACTATGTTTTGTTTAACGACACAACTAGAGCACATTGATTTATTAATCATCGCTATTGGAAAAAGGAAATGTTTTATTTATTGGATGTCAAACATTTGGTAATTTAGACATATAGGCTTAGAGAGGAAACCCGCTACATGTTTCCGTTAGTAGCAAGGGATCTTTGATATGTACCATTCCACAGACAGGATAGCATATGCCACGGCTTTTAATATACCAGTCGTGATGCACTGGCTGGAACGAGAAATAGCACAATGGGCCCACCGACGGGGATCGATCCGAGAACATTAACTGTGTCCCTGCAGTAACTGATCTCTGATTTTATTTGCATGTACTAAATATGTTTCTAGATTGGATACCATTGTTATATCTGTTAAATAGTCACTGTCTATTGAAACAGTTTAGACCCATGTTGACAGTTTATTTGCCGAATTCATTGTATCAAGAAACCCTGCGCGTGCTGTAACCTCACCGTGGTGCAGGGGTGTAACAATCTCTTTGAGAATGGCCAATACAGCCCAAATTGAAATTTTGAGTAAAAGTCAGTATCTATTTGTGATATTTGTATTTTTGCACAGTTCTTTCCACTGTTTTTATTTAAATCTTGAATTTTTATATTGATGTTGATCATCACCTTATTTGTTTGCATTACCATAGTTTGACACCCAATAGCCGATGTATTTTTCGTGCTGGGGTGTCGTTAAACATGCATTCATTCATTCATTCATTCATTGTATCAAGAAAATATATACATTATTAAATCGTTCGCGCTTCTTGTGTTGGTCAGTATAATATGCAAACCTGTGTGTCATGGACACTCGATTATAACGTGATGGTCATCTTCTACAACATATCCATTCTACAGTGTACACAATTATTTCCGATCGTTCGATGTTTCGATGCGTGCTAGCGCGGGTTTTAATCTTACATATTTGTAAGGTTATACTTTCTGAGAAAACTGTAGCTCAGTACAAGGCCGCTCACCAAACTGCATGTATCACAGGATCTCACACACACACACAACACGCACGCACACACGCACGCACGTACACATACACACACAAAACACACACACACAGCACACATACACACACACACACACAGCTACATATATATATATATATATATATATAATATATATATATATATATATATATACAAACCACACACACAACACACACACATATGTACATACACACACACAAACAAACAACGCGCACACACACACAACACACACATACACACACATAGACACACGCACACACATACACACACAGACACACACACACCATACACACACAGATACACACGCAAACAGACACATATAACACACAGACACATACCACACACCATACCACACACACACACAGACACACACACACCAAACACACACACAGACACACACAGACACACATACACACACACACACACACACACATGTATATATATATATATATATATATATATATATATATATATATATATATATATATATATATATATATACAACACACACACAACACACACACATATGTACATACACACACACAAACAAACAACGCGCACACACACACACACAACACACACACATACACACACATAGACACACGCACACACATACACACACAGAGACACACACACACCATACACACACAGATACACACGCAAACAGACACATACACACACAGACACATACCACACACCATACCACACACACATACACAGACACACACACACCAAACACACACACAGACACACATGCACACACACACACACACACACAGAGAGAGAGAGAGAGAGAGAGAGAGAGAGAGAGAGAGAGAGAGAGAGAGAGAGAGAGAAACACACGCACACAGACATACGCACACACAGACACACACACACCACACACAGACACACACACACATACACACACACAGACATACACACACACACACACCATACACACAGACACAAACACACACACCACACACACACACAGAGAGACACACACAGAGACACACACAGACACACATACATATACATACATACCAACACACACAGACACACCGTAGACTCATTTAGTTCTTCCCGTCCAATACAGTGCTATTAAACTGGTATACGTAAAGTAAAGTTAGTTAAAGTCTTATCATGTTTGAGGAAAGATGAATATAAAATACTCCTTGCTACTCATCTCAAAGGGTAACGTATGTGACTGTAGGGAAAGTTTCATCTCACCACTGCCATCGAAATTACCATTATACATTTGGATGTTGTTACATAAATATTCGTTTCTTTTGCCGTCGTTAAACCTCCATCCTGATCAGAAAAGGGGAACTCATTTGATAGTTATGTAGACATGTTTCATCTGATACTATCACTTCCACACAAATGACCACAAAAGCGCCTGTTCCCAAATTTACACCAACGTGGAATTCAATTTCCCTTAGACTGGATGGACGATCTCTTTGTGCCAGACAGTTTATTTACCCTGATGCGTGCTAAATACGTGTTAACAACATGTTCGTATTCCATCGATTTCGGATCATGTCAGAGTGAACATTTTCCTGTCTTCTTTAAGCGAACGATCAGTAATCATCTTCCGCAGTAACGTCTGCATTGTGAAGTTGTTTAATGCTTTGCTGGGATTTTAAACTACGGGCCGAATTTACATCTGTTTACGTTTTACACGCGTGCAACTACATACATTTACAGTGCTTAAAAACCTATTTACGTCTTACACGCGTGCAACTACATACATTTACAGTGCTTAAACACCTGTTTACGTCTTACACGCGTGCAACTACATACATCTACAGTGCTTAAAACACCTGTTTACGTCTTACACGCGTGCAACTACATACATCTACAGTGCTTAAACACCTGTTTACGTCTTACACGCGTGCAACTACATACATCTACAGTGCTTAAACACCTGTTTACGTCTTACACGCGTGCAACTACATACATCTACAGTGCTTAAACACCTGTTTACGTCTTACACGCGTGCAACTACATACATCTA